>NC_092640.1:53973206-54273206 GCF_039555335.1 Amphiura filiformis
GCAGGATGCGTATCCCCATTACCTACTTTACTTATAATTAGGGATGACCAATGAACCATCAACTTGATAGACATGCAGGGAGCTCAACTGTGCACTGCTTGCACAGACATCATGTTTTGTAACTATCCTGCAAATTACAGCAACATAACTTATTTGGTTTTCTTGTAATTGTGAGTCAAAATTGGTCCATCGCAACAGTGCGCTTAATTGCCAGTAGCCAAGTACGTACAGCACTGCTCAGAATGGCACAAAATATTCAGATCAATAAGATCAGGTGGAAACTTTAACCTACTGAGCTGTAATTTGGCAGAGTTGCCATTATTACCTCTATCATGCTCTCTGTAAAAAGGCTAAAAATTGGACAAGTAGATCTCAACCTGGGGATCTCAAGTTACAAATTAAATCACTAGCTTTCCTTTGGAATTTCATTACGCCTTTCAAGTCATTAAATAGACATCTTTCTGAACATGTACATAAATGTGAAGTTTCGTGCACATTTGATGTATTTTTCACCTGACCCCAACCCTAAACTTTTTCTTATATTTATACCATCTACAACTTGCTGCTATACACACTGTACTTTTAAAATACGCGCCTAATCAATTATGAGTCTTTCACTCCATTGTTAAAGTACGGTGCTCCCTGTAGCATTATGGAGTGACCAGGTCCTAGAGTGTGATGGTTTTGTAGCAGATGACAGTGTTCATTCAAGCCTATCAAGGTCAGTTATTAGCCACTTGCTGAATGGCTGGGCATTATAAGCTATCAAAGAGATGCCTTATGCAGCTGCCAATCACAGTAGAGGTTTGATACATTTTGTTAAAACCCAAAAGTGATATAAGGACAAAGCTGTGCATGTTGGTACTTGATTGTTTGGATTTCTATGTTGAAAATCCCTTGTAGTAGTATTTTTTTTATGTGTAGTGTATATTGTCATTGAAATATATAGCTTTTAAATTTAGGGCATTTATGCACTATTGCACTGTATAAATACTATAAAATTGGATTTTAATATTTTGTTCAGGCTTAATATGCATATCATGCATATTTATGCAATTCAGTCACATTAATTCGCCAGTTTTATTTTTTTTGGAATTTAATGATTTTCGCAGACAAGGTTGCCGAATTCTACACCCTTGGCATTTGAATTATGATGAAAATACTGGATATTTTATATAATGTTAGTTGTAAAATATTATGCAGCCTGAAACATACGCAAAATGATATAAATTGATGACGTTTTTACAGCTAAGTATGGATTTTGGTGATTTTTTTAAAAAGGTGTAGAATTCTGCACCCATGACTGCGGATTTTTTTCCCGAAAACTTTTAGGTTTTATTTTACTATTTGATGCATATTAAACCCAACAACATTGAAACTTCTTGTTGTGAAAAAAAAAGTTCACCTGGATTTTGTGCCATTTCGGCCATTTTGGATGATTTTTGGCAAATGTTTTCTAAATGCATGATTTCAGTGACTCGGTTTGAAGAAATAATTTATGCTATTGACTTGTAAATTGCCATTTCATAAGAAACCCCTTTGATACTTTCACAATATTTCAGTTTAGTTTAGATTTTATTTGTACATATAGGCCCTTGGCCCTTTGCACTACAAATATAATAATTACATATGAGGAAGACATATAAATAACATGAAGAAATAATTACATAAATTCAATCATTTCACGAAGTTTCATAGCGTGAAAAACAAATAATGAGAGACCACTGATGTCAGATGGTGTATCTGAACTCATGAGTGAAATGAATTTTGGGGGACTCGGTTCCGATCCATACCTGAATGGGAGATATTTTTGACGAATCTTATCAAAAAACTTGCAGATCATGACAAAATGATATTCATCTTCAATATTCCCATCCCTGCACAGATCACAAACCCGGTCCTCCAAATCCAATTTCTGTCTTCTACCTGTTTCAATCTTGGGAATATGACTGGAACACCTTAATTTAGCTAACAACGCCTATATGAGGCGTGTTTTACATCAAAAAGATATTTTTCAGGAGTCAATTCACACTTGAAAGTGCAATACGTGCGTAGCTTATCAAGTGAAGTTACATCAGAATACCAGTTTTGTTTTGCAACATCTTCAAGTCTTTGTTTAAATATGTACATAAAAAGACATTCATTTTCAACACCTTGATTGTACCAAACGTGGCCAAAGCCATGCATTAAAAGAATGTTTTTAACATGCATTACCCAGGTTGATTTACCTCTGTAACATAAGGTAGCATTTTTTTGGATACCTGTTATTGTCCATATTTAGAAGTTGGAACCAAAATTTAACACAACGAATCATACAAGTAACATAAATTGGAAGTCTACCACATTCACCAACAGCAGCATTATTGGGAGTGTTTTGAGATATCTGTAAAAAATGTTTACATGCTTTGAAATGAATTTTTTCAATGCAATCATATTTTTTGTAACCCCAGATTTCAGAGCCGTATATAAGAATAGGCAAAATTGTTGTATCAAATATCTTGAAGTATGAGTCATAAGAAATATTTCCAACGGCAGACATCGTTTTTCTAAGTGCGTTCAACGCCTTACTCGCCTGATCAGCCAAAGCTCGTGTCGCTCTGCCCCATGCATTACCAGTAGACAATTGAATACCCAGGTAACGGTACGATTTAACAACATCAAGGCGATTGTTTTGATAAAACCAAGCTTCGTCTCTTCGAATGCGCCCTCCTTTCCGGAAAATCATGATTTGAGTTTTATTGATGTTAACCTTCATTTCCCAGTTCAAACAAAATTCTTGGAGAGAGGCTATGTGTTTCTTGAGTCCACCGACTGTATCAGCCATAATAACAATGTCATCCGCATAATAAAGTGAGTTGATCTCTGTGATATCAGGGTACAATTGAAATCCATGAGCACCGTTATTATCAAGAAAGTTTGACAATTCAGAAATAAAAAGAGCAAATTGTAATGGGCTAAGTAGACAGCCTTGCTTGAGTCCAGTAGTACATGTTAAAAATTCAGAGATTGTATTCCCTTTGCGAATACAGGCTTTGACGGTTTTGTTTAAGCCTGTCAAAATGTTCTTCATTTTACCTCTGATTCCAACGGAGATTAATTTCGCCATAAGTTTTTCTCTTGAGACGCAGTCAAAAGCTTGTTTGAAGTCAACAAATAAACAATAACATTTCCCTCTTGATCGGAGAAGTTTCTTTTGAATGACACTGTATAATGTGAAAATGTTATGCACAGTCGAATATCCTTTACGGAAGCCAGCTTGATTTTCCGGAATTTTATTGTTTTGATCACACCAATCAGCGAGTCTTGTATGCAGAATAGAGGTGAAAATTTTCCCAAATACATCAAGCAATGTTATTGGTCTATAGTTACCAGGTTCTTCCATAGAACCTTTTTTATGTATGGGTACAATAATTCCTCTACTCCACGCAGTTGGAAAAACACCGTTATTAAACAAATGATTTAACAATGTATGAATAAGTTCTAGAACATCACTAGAAACATGTTTAAAAATTTCACTAGGTAGGCCATCTAGCCCAGGTGCCTTATTTGGCTTCAAAGAAGAAATGGCATTTGTTATTTCTTCCATACTTAAAGGTGAATTCAAATCAATATCACATTCCTGGTCATCATCAACTTGAATCTCCATTAAATCATTGTATGAGTTCTCATTGTTTTCAGCACCATTTAGGTGCATGTCATTTTCAACATGGTCATTGTGACTAAAAACACACTTGAAATGGTGACACCAATCACCCATACTCAACGAGGATTGAGCAACAGTCTTATGTGGATTCAGGATACTTTTCACAGTATTCCAGAATAGCTTTGGATTAGAAATTACATTCTCTAACTTCTGCTGGAGATTTTGTTTGTACTGAAATTTCTTGTTTTTTACACAAACTTTTATACACACTTTTAACATTTTTATATCTGGTAAAATCACTCATGTTATTTGTTCTTCTAAATTTACGGAGCAAAGAAAATTTCATAGCTTTCGTTTTCTTACATTCATTATCAAACCATGTATTTTTGTTCAAACCGACTCTCTGAGGGTTTTCTTTATTTACAAGCATGTTTTGAGCAGCAGACTGGAGCGCCTGCGTAATCAATTCAACGGCCAAATCAATATTTGTTACAATACAACCTTTAGCCGCTGCAAGTATTTCTTGACAAATGTTTGACTCAAGATTTCTACTAAATTGAGCACCGTGGTGATCATCCCATTTGTATTTTGTATAGTGATGTGTAGTATTAATGTCCTTGTCCTGATGTGACCTGGCAAGATTATAAACATTAGTCTCAGTAGACCAACAGATTGGTAAATGACACGATTCAACTCTTGCTACTACCTCAAAATAACAAATGTCATTGAACATATTAGTAGATACAATTGCATAATCAATAACACTAGATCCATTCGCACCAATAAAGGTGTATTCACCCATAGCATCGGCTTCACTTCGCCCGTTCAGGATGTGGATATTAAACAGTTTACATAAAGAGAGCAACTTACGGCCGTATGTGTTAACAATAGAATCTTTAGATTCACGGGGTATAGCAAAAACATCTTCATCTCTAGCTGTGTTCACACATGCACTTATTACCGGTAATATTTTATCTAGGCTTATGTCCGATCGAATTAAATATTTCCGCTAATCCCTTAGTGCGTCCACATTTGTCGGCAATAGCGCTATACGCTGGCGAAGTTACGTAATAATCGGATTAACTACCATAGCAATAGGTGAATCATGCTGATTAGTTGCACCTGTAAGATTAGTATCTTTGAAAAGACCGGTATTGTATTCAATCTATGATTGCAAAAATACAGGTGATGAGTGCAACCTGCTTGTAGTACAGCGCGAAATGTTCAAAATTGTTTTCACCTATTGCTATGGTAATTAATCCGATAAATGACGTAACTTCGCCAGCGTATGCCCGACGTGTTATGTCCGTTAAAGCCTATTACCGGTCATAAATCTCTTCTTTCTACATGAGCATCATCAGAAAATTTAACCCGATTTTAAATGTTTTCACTGAAAATTCACTTTCAATAAACGCCCCTCTTTAGAACAAATTACAAACAATGCGGTAGGTATGTCATGTAAGAAAAATGCAAATTCAAAATTAAGACCAATTTTGTATTTATGTAGGTTCTATTATTATTATTATTATTATTATTATTATTATTATAATTATTATTATTATTATTATTATTATTATTATTATTATTATTATTATTTTAGTTTGACAAAGTAGTCCCATTTTACAGTAGACTTGGCTCTATATCGCATTTTATACATGTAGGCCCTACTATGGTGGACATCTTTGAAAAATGACAAAAATAAAAAAAAATTACACTGACTCCCATCATCATGCTATTTTTAAATTTACAAAAAGTCGGCTTCAATAAAATTGCGACCTCCCCTATTTCGGCAGCAAATATTTTATGACCCCCCCACCGTTTACACCCCCCCCCCCCAAAATCCAGGCATCAGTCTTTTGGAATAAAATAAACACACTATCTGTAGTCATGCTGTGTTGTGACTCCCTACATTTTGGTCATCAAAAATATTTTATGACACCCCCTCTTTTTCTTTCCGTATATATTTGGGACCCCCTAATCATCTTATAAAATGCAATTGCATGCCTTTCTGTTATCATGCTTATGGCTTAATAAATTTCATCTCCATCTACATCCAGGGCCATACTGCCCCCCCCCCCCACCACTGAACCCTCTGGGGGTTAACATTTGCTCCCCCCCCCCCCAAACTCGTGTAGGTTATCCCAATAAGGATGGTCAATTGCTCCTGCGCCTGAATTTGTCACCCGATCATGGAGGGTGCGATGGAGAGTTTTCAGTGCCTTTATCACTACAGGTATCTGCTCCCCCGACCGTATCGGGACCCCCCCCCCCGCCCTTGTCATGTAATAGCGTGGCTATCTCCTCCCAAAGCTTTTTTATCCCAGAAATACTTTCCGTATACTGACTCCTCTATGGAAACGGGAAATCACAAGCAGCAAATAAAAAATGAAGCTAAAAGGGAAATGTAAGAAAGAACAGATTTTAATGTTCATTTTCAATGATTCTACCTGTTCAGTAATTCTTCCTGTTATAGTGAACGCTCCCATTTACTCATCTAACGGTGATGTCCGAAAAAATAATCGCATCCCCAGGCCTTGCCGTTTGAGGCGAGCGATCGCTCTCGCTCGCCGCCGCTCGCCCAAACTCGATTTTTAGTGAGCGATTTTCCACTCGCCATAGACACTAAATATCACTAGCTGCGAATCTCCCAAAATCAGCCACTGAATCAGCCATTTCAGTATTTAATCGATGCTGTACTCCCTCCAAGCGTAGAAAGTGAAAAATGTTAGCGCGCTTCGCGCGCATTTCAACATAAATGTACATAAATACCGCGTCAAGACAGAAACTCTACTTAAATAAGTGATATTTGTGAAAATTCGACCACTCGGCTACAATCATGCTAGCGAGTGATTAACCACTCGCCTGTAAAATCTAAACGGCAAGGCCTGCATCCCGCTAGTTTATATTAATATTTGCAGCTGCAGCCATAAATTACTCTGCTTAAAATTTTCCGCGAGTGATATAGGCCTACTCACAATTATATCCGACAGCCCAATAGTGCTGCGTGTCCACACGTAATTACTATTACCGGACGTAACGTTTCGATCGGTCTTAACAGCTCTTAACTCTGGTCATCTTCAGCCTTAAATTGTCGGATTTAAAGCACATTACGTCGGATATAGTAATTTTTTCCCTACACGACGCTCATTCACACTGCCACTTATATCCGATACTATTACCGACGTAATTTAAGTCCGGTAATAGTCCGACTGTGTGAACACGACGAGTCGGCAATAGCTCTATGTCCGACGTGTTTATATCCGAGCTATTACCGGTCATAACTAACCGGAAATGGTCAGCAGAGCTAATGTCTCCTTCTCTTGCCAGTTCATTCCTCTATTGCGTTTGACATTCGCACCTGCATCCATGATGATTTTGTTTTATCTCTCACTGGTCACACTATTTATACATCAGTTGCGCGAGTGATTTAATTTAACCCGGAAGTGTTCTTCACGCTGAATCACGCAGAAAGGTGAAAGGTCACAGTTATATCCGACAGCCCAAAAGCGCTGTTCAGTGTTCACACGTAATTACTATTACCGATCGTAACGTTTCGATCGGTCTTAACAGCTCTTAACCCTGGTCATCTTCGGATTTAAATTGTCGGATTTAAACCACATTACGTCGGATATAGTTATATCCGACGCTCATTCACACTGCCACTTATACCCGATACTATTACCGACGTAATTTAAGTCCGGTATTAAATGGTTTAAGTCCGACTGTGTGAACAAGGCTATAGACATCATTGGTGTCAACAATAAAGTCAATAGAATCATTTTCAATATAATCCAGTTCATGACCTGTACGAGCATTAAAATCACCACAAAGCATAATATTTACATCAGGGTAGTCAACAAGAATAGTGTTCAAAGCATCTTCTAAGGTATCAATACTAGTTTTGGAATTAATTGAATGACGAGTGGAATTTACAGGAGGAATATACACAGTTCCCAAAATGATATCTTTATCTATACCAAAAAAGGTTTTACATAACACAAGAAAAATGCATTCCTCTTGATTAGTAGAAATTCTACTAATACCTTTAGCAATATCATTTTTGACATAAACCATAACACCACCAGATGTACGACCAAAACGAGGTTTCTTACCAGGGGTATCGTATAATGTATAACCAGGCAAAAAATTCACATAATCTTTTACATCAGTGGTCCATGTCTCCACGAAACAAATAATATCATATTTCAAGCAATTTTCAATAAAGTCAGCATTATCAAGTTTTGAGAACAGTCCATCTACATTCCAAGCAATGAAGTTCAGTGTTTTTTTCACAAAGCTAGTTTTACCAGTTAAAGGGCCATGGGCAGACCCCTATTTGGAAACGACCTCTTTACTTTCTTCATCATAATGAAATGAAGCAACATTTCCTGCATGATCAGTAACAACTAGTTTTTGTATTTGATATCAGCTTTCTTGACATCGTTTTTGATTTCATTTCTTTTTTCACGAAGGATTTTATGAATATCACGGGTATTTTTGCAATAATCCTGATTTACATAGATATTTGACCCTTTCAACTTATATGTGTTACTCAAGACCCTTTCTTTATCTTTGTACTTTGAGAACATGACAATAATTGGTTTAGATCCATTCTGAGTAGGCCCATTTGGGATACGGTGAGCGCGTTCAATATCAATGCCAGTTGGATCGATCTTCATTTGGGAACGTATTACATCTCTTACTTTTTTCTCACTCGTTTCCCATGATTCATTATTTTGGTCTTGTGGTATACGTGCGAATATAAGATTGTTTCTTTTGTTTCTATCTTCTAGGGAATTAACTTGGTTTTCTAGTGTCTTTGTATTTTCTTGGGCTTTTGCCAGCTCCTCCCTTGTACTGCTCAATTTAGACTCCAGGGCCGATATTCATAAAGCCTTGCTAAATTAGCAACCAACTAGTGCTTAGCAAGATGCTAAATCCACTAGTTGATAGCTACGTAGCAATCAACTAATTTCTTATTCATAAAACCTTGCTAAACACTTTGCTAACTAGCTATCAACTAGAAATATTTAGCTGATAACTTATTTGGGTGTTTTGGGTGCTATGGCCTTCAACAGTTGTGTAACATCTAATACAATAGGCTTATATAATACATGTCTATTATACTTGAGCTCTGAACCACAGTCAAAATGATCAAAATGTAATGACTCATTGCTGATGGTCTTCATTGAGATTTCGTTAATAAAATTACATGTGTATTTTGTAAGCTATATAGGCCTACAAGGTTGTTACGGCAAATTAAATTAAAAAAGATACTCTGAACAAGTAAAGTTCATATACATGTTAAGTCCTTGGTTTGTTGTAAAAACATACTATACATACTATATTGCTTCATCAAATAGAAAACAACATGCATCCACTTAACGCTGCTCATTTAGCTTCATGAGCAACACTGTGTAAATAATATTAGATAATTTAATAGCATATGATATATCTTGCTTGTTGTCCTGACAAAAGCCAAGCATGATTTATCTTTATCAAATTGACATATAATTTGTTATTGAAAATAAGTCATGCATCTTTACCAAAGAGAACATTGGTAACATGTCTCCAAAATATATATTTTACGTATCAAACAATTGAACAGAATTGCTTCGATTGAACATATCTGCTTAACTAAAGATTACTTGCTATATCATAATCATTTTTCTTGTGCAAATTTGGTTAAACAATACTGGCTTAGTTCAATGTTTATTCATTCACCCTAAATTTGTTGTGTGTTTTTAAGACAGTTTCTTATGTGTAAAACACACTGAAGACCTCAGAAACAGAATATTCTGAGAACATTATTCTTCATAATTGACAACAGTTAATATGAAATTAAAACAATAAATCATGTCAAACTTAGTTCAAAATCATTAAGACTAGTTGTCAACTAGTGACCCCGGTCCCCGCACTCCGTGCATCCGCGGGTATTCATGCTTGTCGGTGAACTTTAAAAACACCCCCTTTTGCATCTCATTTCGCGAAGTTTTTGGGAGAAAAATACCCCTTTTTTTAGCGATTTCACGAATTTTTGCCCTTCGAAAATACCCCTATTTTCGCTTAAACGCGAACGATATTTCTAATATCCCCTTTTCTGGCAGAAACGCGTAGGCTGCTTGATGAAAATACCCTTTTTTTTCAATTTCGCGAACACATGGTTTGAAAAAACACCCCTTTTTTGTGTGTTTCGCGAATCGTGTTTCTTCATCTGAAAACACCCCTTATTTCGCGAAATTTTCGACGAGCATGAATACCTGCGGATGCACGGAGTGCGGGGACCGGGCTAGTGACTTAGCGCTGCCCCAGATCAACTCTCAAGTTTTGGCAAAATTTTAGAATGTTGCTAACTCTAACTGGGTTTTATGAATAAGAATTAGCAATCAGCTAGGCTTAGCAGCTTGCTAAAGTCAATTTTAGCTGTCAACTAGGCCTAGCGTGGTTTTATGAATATCAGCCCAGGGCTCCAACTCGATCTGTTAAGCGTTGTAACTCTTCATGGTCAGTAGCCACGCTTTGTTCGTTTGCCACTACACGGTCCTCTATATCATTCACTCTTTCATTCATAGCAGCCCATTGTTTATTTCCTTTATCAATCCCCTGTAGAACTTTGTCTAACCGGTTGTTAATTTCTTTGATATCGTCTTTAGTTGCATAATCGTTGGTATTGGTCCTAGTATTGGGACCGGGGTTGACCTCGACATCATTGCTTAGCAAGAGTTTATGTTGCATATAATGGACAGTACAATGTTTTACAGAAGCAATACTAGGCAACATTAGGTACCCAATGGTCATGTTGTATGGGTTGTAATGTAGTGGGTAATTAATGTCAAAAGTGTCCTGATTCATTCCAAAACAGAATTCCATGGTCTCGTGGTATGCACCTACCATATACCCGAAGATCTGTCCATCCTAGCCCTAGAACTCTGGCCATAGTATCCGTTTTTACTTCCACTAGGGCCAGAGGCACTTACATTGAAAAATTTGTTGGAGATGCTTGAACGATCCAGTACAAAAATCAATGCTTGATCGAACCAATACAAATGTGTGTCAGGTCACTAATTAACATGATAAAACCCACTTGAGAACACACAATCGCCAGTCATTTCTAAAGATGCATTTATACTCAATCGCTTTTGCAGAAATCTGAATCGCACGCATGATCAGTGTACTAAATCGCCGTCGTATTTGCCTGCTGGGCATGCGCATGAATCGCTGTTTTTCAAAAGCGACACGTAGGCCTATATTGACACCCTCTGTCGGTCAACGTTCTCTAGAATTGCACACATAACTTGTGCAGTTAACGACAAGGATTCAGTCTGATGATGCGCAACCCATGGGTATAAACACAGCTTTACACAATGACTAATTTACATAGGCACAAAAGACCGTGTTCATGTACCGTTACTCAGCCAAACATGGCAGAGTAGGTCCCGGATGACGGTACATGTTCCTATCTCCTCAACGTTATACCTTTCCAACAAGGAAAGAAATACGAAAAGCGAACGTCTAGTCCATCCCAGCACAAAAGCCCTATCAGCAGGCCCCAGAGCAAAATTCGGCAGCATAATCCGGGTTCCGTGTGGGTTCCGTCGTTAGTGACTATTCCGCGCCAGGATCTTGGCTGTACAAACGTACCAATCCTCCCTCTCCAAGTGGCTAAATCAACTCCCATGTTAACAAGAGAAGCTTAGGAAATCCTATCCAAAAGGATGATGTATATGAAAACAACCAACACGAGAGATGTTACTGGTAAATCAAAAATTTACAGGAGCGCGATTTACACCGTCCTCCTCATACGAGTCAGTAGAGTGTCTAGAAATAATTTATGCTATTGACTTGTAAATTGCCATTTCATAAGAAACCCCTTTGATACTTTCACAATATGCTTGTTTCATGTTTGCATATATTAAAATAAGAAATATAAAAAGGTAAATATATGCTTATGCCAATTTTGCTCCCATTGCTATTTTTTATTTTATTTTGGGAAACGATTAAGCATCAGTAATGATCTCCTTCACTTGTGTACTTGCGTAATATTTGTTTGTGTGTATTGTATACCATGACTGCTATACTATTTCTCTACTGGACTCGCACCCATGACCGCATTGTAATTTGCACCAGAGCACGACCAAAGCATGTTCAAGAGATACCATGCAGCTACCATGACAATGTGGGCTACCATGTTGATATCATGAATACTCAGAAAAACCCTTTGTTCATATTGCTTACAGATTATGCTTGTGATGAGTTTACAAGAAGCGCTCTGGCAACTTCAGCTGCAACTTGATAGTTTAGTTAATACCATGAGGTATTTACATTCCATGCTATAATTCGGTAGATACCTGCAAATTGAAACTCGCTTTTATAAACCTCTACCTGTTTCAGTATGTCTGTGTTACGGCAATCGCATGCCGAGGCCTTGAATAAGGCAGTTCCGATAAAATCCTAAAATACACTACCTGGGAGTGTGGAACGGTTCCACAGACTATGGAACACCTGTTGGTCTGTCCACAGATGGGGCAACATTGCACACATGAGGACCTAGCTGAATTCAACGATTCTACTCGTCACTGCGTCAGCTATTGGCTCGGACACGCTAAGAAGAAGATTAACCTATAAGTTTGTAATATTTGTTTGTCTTTTAACATGTCTTGAGTGACATGATAAAATCATTGACATGCACATGTATTTAATTTTACAGCAGAATGTGAAACATTTATTTATCCTGTAATCTGTTTTAAGTGGATAAAGAGAATCCTTATACCCGTATCATGATAAAACAGTAAAAAACAATTTTGTATTCTTGTGTAATTGGTGCATTCTTTTGATTTCACGAAGGAACTCTTGATAAACTTGATGCTATCATTGATTCACATGTACAGCCCTTTGATCTTCCCTAATAAAAGTGGCAAAATTGTGATTTTACCCTTTCGTTGCTAACTAAACATATGTCGAGATTAAAACAAGCAAATTGAACAGAACAAGCGGCATTTGAGAGCTAAGACTACGCCCTTGACGTTGATGTAAGCATCATATCACAACGGTATTTTCTAATTGCCAAAGAGGGCGCTTTTCACTTGCACAATTTATTTTTGAAACAGGCTGTACATCAAACAAATAATGTAGACATTATGACACACACCGACATCGCCTGGTAAATAATTACATTGTACAGCAGAGAAACTAAAATCAATACCCGGGATCGCTACACGTGTATGTGCTATGCACGATTTGATATTTTGCTTTTCAAAGCAAATCTGAAAACATACCTGTTCAAGTAGTTTTTATCATGCTCTTATCCAACTGTCATGACATATATTATGCTTTGTATTGTTTGTATTATAGTTTATGGTTCATGTACCTGTATATATTCTTTTGTAAAGCGCTCCGTTCTTTGTGGGGCGCTCAATAAATGCCCATTATGTTATGTATGTTATATTAAGACGATAAATCTTTGGATACCGGGGTAGAAAATAATGAATATCTCCCGTAATTTTTTGATTCTAAAGAAGCCAATTTCAAGGCTTGCACTTGAATATATGTGTTGAAAGAATATGATAGTCGTTAGCTTGCGTATTGAGAATGAACCGTGTGTTTTGAACTCAAAAACTTACAAAAATGACAGCTGCCCTCATTCGTAGCTCGGGTCACGGAAGATGCACAGTACTATAGCGCAGCGTAGGCCACTGGTGGAGGCAGTCTAAAAGCAGATGACGTCATGACGTATACCATGCTCACTGACATCTACAGAGCAGAGGTCAGTCACCAGGCTATACTTTGATCAGCTCGTAATCGGCGGGAATTGTTAGGCTTTTACCACTACGCCGAAAAAGTAGATCCACGTTAAGAGTGACATTGTTCATCAAGAAGATCTAAAATGTGCATGTTAAAGAAAGTAGACAAGCAAAGTACTTGAATTAATAATTTGTGATTTTTCTGACGAGGTGTCACAAGACAATTCTCTAAATAAATTCTATTAATATTAATCCGCGATGTTAAAATTCCCGCCGATTACGAGCTGATCAAAGTATAGTATTGTCAATAGCCTTTGTCGGATGTCCCTCGGCCCGTTATGCGTCTCAAAACTATTAAACAGGTCGGAACAAAATGTCCATGCGTGGCTGTGGATTCAACCTACCATCATGGCGATTTCTGCCATGAAGGTATCGGGGCGATGACACTGTGCGACATTGCATAAGACGGGAAATCGAGACTAAAAAGAGCGTTGACGGGTTTTTGAACCGTTTTTTGATGTACTTAGGCTAAATTTATGATTATAAAGGTTTTTTTTGATTGATCACAAAAATATATCTTTTTTTCATTGGTTAAAATTATGTCATTCATCCATTACACTACATTTTTTACTCCCAAGACGTCTTTGATTTCTTTAAATAGTTTATTATTATGATACAGTGAATCTTTCGGCCCTCTAAACTATTAATATACCTTACCTACCCGTCTGTACCACGATACAATGCACATTCATGGTGTATTCATAACATAATATTTAATAAATTTGCAATGCACAAATTTCTATCAAAATTGCGATCAAAAATACTATTCCAATTCAAAATGACTAAGACTTGAATAGCGAGGTCACCGCCGGGGGTCAGAGATCAGGCTCGAGGTTACACTCACATTGATACGCATTGGTCACGTGTCCAGAAAATTTTCCTGTGAAAATTTACCTATTAATGTTGACTGAGAAGTAAAGTTAAGTTACAAGCAATTAAATAGACGAAGGCATAGTTTTAAAAGTAACAAAGAGACAGCACAATTTCTTCAATGAAGCTTTATTTAAAGCAGTTTTTTTCTTCAGTTTTTACTTCTCTGTACTTTTCATAACTTTCATTTTATTTGTCAGCTCTTTTGTTTCAGTTTTCTTTTGTTCCTGTTGTTTAAGGTGGCTGTGTACTCTCAGACATGCATGTAGTAAAAGTGCAATAACTTTGTAATTATTCGCGCAAAACATAAAAAAGTATACATTTTTATGAAGGCAAGACATCAATAAATCTTAATATAAATACAGATTTGGGGTAAAAACAACAATTTTGAAGAAAATCACAAAAAAGTGAGTTTTTGGCAATATTTGTTAGGTACATCATAACAAAAAAACACTCTTTCCAAAATATTTTATTTAGTTTTTAGCTCAATCTTGAGGCTCCATTCCAAAAACGGTTTTTTTATTTTTTTTGATATTGGCCTTATTTTTTGAGATATTGACCATATAAGGCATCAAAATGAACTTTTAAAATTCAAAAACGCCTATTTGCACAAAATGATGCCCAAAATCGGAAATAGACCAAAATATAAAAAAATGAGAAAAACGTTTCTTGAGTCGATCATGCTTTTTACGATGATCATATTTGCTTACCTATAGATGTTGTATTTATTGAGTTATCGTGTACCTAAATCGTCATTTTACCGAGAAAATGAACATTGAAATAATGGCCGTTGAAGTTTAAAGTGGTCACATTTTGCACTTTCATCGAATCTCACAGGAGAATGCGACAGTTTTCGTTTTTGAAACTTATATTACGTGAACATCGGGTAAATCCACAGCCCCTTGAGAAGTTTGAGCGAAATCCATTCATAACTTGATATTTAAATCGGGGAAAGAACTTGAAAAACCCACATTTTATCAGCTAAAACGGAGCCATTTGACCACTAGGTTTTGTGAAATCAGTGCTTCCGTGGTGTTTCCATAAGATGCGCCGCGCATGCAGATAAGCGTCGCGTATGCGTCGCGTATTTGTGCGTTAACAAATTGCGCGATACGCAACGCGATGTGTTGTTGCACGCGTGTACCTTGCTGGTACAACAAAGATTTTCTTTCCTTTCAATTTCAAACACGAGTGGAATAGTGAAATAAAATCCTTAAAATATTGCAGTTGGAGTTTACAAATCTGGATTTTTATTCCTTGTATTTATAAAAAACATAACAAGGTACAAACATATCATAAAAACTCAATTTTGAGAAAGAAACAATGGCTAGAGTACACAGCCGCGTTAAAGGTACGCATACATTAGCCATTCACCACTCTCAAACCAAGTCTAGCCCGTGAAGTTTTGAATAGGCCAGTTTGTCACTTTTAAAACTGGACCTTCGTCTAATCAAATGCTTGTAACTTTGCTTCTTGGCGTCATATTGGATTCAATGGTATCATAAGGTACCGGATTAGATAGTGCATCTATTAAAAAAACCAAATTGAACAAGTGTAAGGATACTTTTTTGGCGCAGTATATATGATTCGATTGGATATACACAGAGAAGATGAGAAATCTTCTCTGATATACAGCATTAGCTAGCATTGATGATGTCACAATTACCTGACAGCGTTTCAAAAAGTCATAATTTTTAATAATATGTTTTATTCCAATTATTTAAATTTCAATAATGTCACTGTAGTAAGTTATGTTTTTAATAAACCAAGAATGATAAGACCGATCTTTGTCGTCGTCTATCAAGCTCCATCCAAACCCGATCCATCACGGTGATAATACTGTTTAACAACATTGCACTACCAGCAGCGTAAAAGGACACACGGTAGTCTCCAGTTACATCATAAGCATAACCTAAACACGGAAAATAAAGCAAACATTCGGGGGTAAACATAATAAATGAGATTTAACAGTAATAATAAAGTACTCAAATAGAGCGAATAAAAATGATGAGATGATATCTATATCCAATTAAAAAACACGTAATCGCAATATCATGGGTTAATGACAATTAATTTAATAAAAAGATGCCCTTTGACAATTAATACGACTGTATGATTATTTTATGGAGTGATCTTTTTTTATTTGAATTAAAGTGTTTAAGAATGAGAATAAAGGTATTGTTTTTAGCCGCTGTCGTGCATCTATCGTCTCATATAACACGGGCGGCATCATTATTTTTGGCGTAAAACAAAAATCACTATTTACGCCAGGGGGGGCGGAGGATTTTCATATATTTTCGCACAAAAATTTCATATCCCCCATATCGAAGGAAAAATTTCACGTCCCTGCCTTGAATCCTCCATTCCTTGTATATAATTTCATGACCCCCCTCCAAATATTAAGGTCAAAATTTCATGTCCCCCCTCAAGTCAATCAAAAATATAGTGCCCCTTAAAATCATCCGTTCCCCCTGGCGTAAATAGTGATCGCTCCCTTAGTTGACATCTTGGGAAATATTAGAAAGATTGTGATGTACCATACTTTCTAAATTCATAAGATTAAACAGTTAGTATATTAGATTGTGATGAAAGACGAACTAAAATTTTACTAATCTAAATTAGATTACCATTTTTGAATCTTAAAGATTAAAGTTCAAATCCATCAGATTAACTTTAAAAATCTTAGCATGGATTAATCTTGGATGAAAATAGATACTAATACAAGACTAATCCAAATTAAGATTAAATATTCAATATAATGGATTTGAATTTCAATCTATTACATTAAAGTATGGTAATTTAATTCAGATTTTGCTAAATTTTAATCAATTAGATTAAGTATTTTTAGATTAAGCATTTTAATCTAAGCTTAGACATCTCCGTAGTCCACTTGCCCATTTATATGCATACTCTTAAAACTATGATTTAATTAATTGCACATTCACAGCCCAACAGATTTCTTTTGCTGGGTTGCAATTATTCGCCTGTGAATGTGGTCCCGGAAGCTGTTCCGTGTTAGTGTATTTTACTGTTGTGTCAGTTGGACAACTGGTTGGTGACTAACATGTGTTTAGAATTGAAGTAATCCTGTGTGTAATTTTTTGTTCATGTACAGGCGAATAATTGGAACCCAGTAAAAGAAATATGTTGGGCTGTGAATGTGGTCCAGGAAGGTGTTCCATGTCAGTGAATTTTGCTGTTGTGTCAGTTGGACAATTGTTTGGTTACTGACCAGTGTTTAGAGTAGAGTATTGAAGTAATCCTGTGTGGAATTTGTGTCCATTTTTATGGCGAGGAATTTAAGATATGACCTTGTGAAAAATTATAAGTTTCTTTTTGAGGCCAGTTTATTATATTGTCTTCTATCGATCAAAGGAAAAGCGTATACTATAACAAGAGGGAGGGGGATTTGACGAAAAAATAGGTCACTAAATATCTCATATATCCCGGGCATATATCACGCTGCCAGAATCCCACAGGGAAAGAGTATGATCTTCCACAGGGTGGAGCTTCCCTCCCTTCGCTACATCACTGTTTACTTACCCATATGAGGTAGGTCACTAAATATCTCATATACCACACTGCCAAAATCCCACAGGGGGGAGCTTCCCTCCCTTAGCTACATCACTGTTTACTTACCCATAAGAGGTAGAGCAATTAAAGACGTACCATCCATTAATATGAAAACAATTCCATATATCTTCTTAAAATAGTTGACTCCAACCACCTCTCTAAGTAACAATGGGTGCAATGCATAATAGATGGATGTAGATAATCCGAGAACGGCGGCGAAAATTGCCAATGCTACATAGGATTTTGCGAGAGATCCAAGAAAACAAGACAACCCTGCTATTCCAATGAGTAAGCTTCCTAAATAAAATGGCGGCACGATCTTTTTGTCGATTATCGGGCTATAACTGAGACGTCCTATTATTCCACATATTCCATAGATAGAAAGAAGAAAAGCAGCGTCTGTTTTTGGTATACCGAGATCAATAGCGTGTGAAACAAAGTACATTAGTGATGCATACAAGCCCAAACCTACCAATATGGGCGAAACAATGCACATCATTACAACGCGAATGGATAGTATGTTAGTGTATGATTTCACAAATGCTTTGGTATGTCTCCATACATTCTGAGCTACTGATGCTCTCCATTTTGAATTCCTTGAACCAACATGTGCAGTGCTCTTCTTATTTTCAATATTAGTATTTTGTTTATGTTCAGAACGTTGTTTTGTTGTTTTATCTTGCATATCTTTAACATCTGGCCGAATTGCAGTCATGCTTATCATTTCAGCTCGACTCATTCGAAACAGAGAGAGAAAATACACATATATTTCCCAGCATACCACCGCAAATCAACATGGCGCCTCGCCATGAATATTCATCATTTAAGTATCGTATTAACGGAGCCAGAAACAGCATTCCTGCTCCGGAACCCGAAATCCCTATTCCGGTTGCTAGAGCAAGTTTCTTGTCGAAGTAGTAGCCTAGTACTACAATACAGCTGGTGTATCCGAAACCCATGCCGAACCCTAGTTTAGAATAGCATAAAAATAAACAATGGTTAAAAATAAGTTGGTCGTGTAAGAAAAATATTGTCATATACTGTTATTCTGGTAGGAAAGGTCATTGTAAATAGATCCACGGAAAGCAAAGACGGCCAAACATTGAGAAATTGGAAAGACTTCGTCCGATAAGTCCTTACCGAAGACAATTATATAAGGTTCAACCAGGGAGTTTAGGCTCAGGTTTAGAGGGCAGAACACTATAATAATCACACGGATTCTTGTGATTTGGTGAGAGGATCGTTTTCACCAGAGCGAGTGGTTGAGTGTCCTTTTACCTCCTCATCAGCTGGTTTTTGTCGGTACATGATTCCATTACACATTGCTTTCGCCATTTTAGTTCTTCTTTTAGGAATTTAGAGAGTATATGTCCTGAGGGTACGGTGATTTATACGAAGTTTATGGCAAGCTAAGCGGCTCAGAACGTGTATGGCAAGCTAAGCGGCTCAGAACGTGGGACTAGCTACGCGCAGCTTCTTTCTCGTTACGTGCAGCTTATTAACCAATCAGATTCGCGGTTTTAAACACGTGGAGCTGATGTAAACATCCTCTCTCACAAATATTATGTTGTTAATTTTTGTAAATGAAAATATCTGTAGTATATCAGCAAAAATGGTATAGGTGCTATTAAAGTAATATCTGAACAGAATAATGATTGTTCTATATTTAGGGGCTATCATTTTCTTCGGAAGGATCCCAAATATAGGGGTCATACTTTTTGGAAAGAAAAATAAGGGGGGGGGTCATAAATTGATAATGACAAAATGTAGGGAGTCACAAGATGACTACAGATAGTGTGTTTATTGTATTCAAAAGACTGATTTCAATACAATTTTAGCCTGTCTAGGGGTAAGGTGTATCGGTGGTGGGAGTCGGGGTCATAACATTTTGATGCCGAAATAGTGAGGGCCGCAATTTATTGACGCCGACTTTTTGTAAATTTAGGAACCCCCCCCCGTTCCGAAAAAAATGATGACCCATTTTACTCTCTCCATATTTACACAGTGGCATGTGATATCGCTTTCCCTGCAATATCTTTACACAGCGCTTTACATCAGTAGTAGTTGTTGTTTGACCTTCATATCCCCTGCACCGCTAATACAGCCCGAGTATAAAGTTACTTGCTATTAAACACGGTGTAAACTTGGAAACACTAAATAAATATGCTTTGTGTCATTTTAGCCAGGCATTAGCAACATGTTCTCTTGACACGTGCTGTGATTTGGCCTCCTTTACCCGTTCGTTATCTATGCTAATTCCGTAAATTAATTACAAGATAATAATTGTGAAAGAGGATACCTATAACTATACTACGCGCAGCTAACGACCCAACCACGTGATTAAATTTGACTATTTTGATTGGTGAAACAGCTGCTCGTAACGAGAAAGAAGCTACGCGTAGCTGTTCCACGCTTTTGGCCCCCTTGGCTTGCCATAGACGTTCATATGTGCGTACATATCGCTAGTCATGGATCCAAGCTGGATCGATTGTGCTCCTTCTTCACTAACGAGCACAGGCCGGCTGGGGCCGAGATCAACATCTGATCAAAGGAGGGCGGCAAAATAAGAACTACAGTGGTATCCGTGTCTTATGTCTACTATGAGAAATATCTATTGATATTTAAAAAAAAATAGTATTCAAATTATTAAATGATTAAAGTAAAATAACAATAATTACAGTACATAGTACTTACCCATAAACGCCATGATGATATAAAGATGAAAAATATTTGTGATCCATGGGGAACAAATAAGTGAAATAGACGAAACTAATCCACCGAAAAATGCTTGCCATCGACAGCTTACGTACGGACTGATTACACTGGATACCAGGCCTGTAATTAAACCATTGAATACATGGTCTATTACCAAGTGAATGAAATAGACGCAACTAATCCACAGATACCATGGATACATGCTTGCCATCGACAGCTTACGTACGGACTGATTACACTGGATATCAGGCCTGTAATTTAACCTTTGAATACATGGTCTATTACCAAGTGAATGAAAGACGCAACTAATCCGCAGATACATGCTTGCCATCGACAGCTTATTGATTACACTGGATGCCAGGCCTGTATCAGAGAGTTGATATTCTTGAGAGGGCACTCTATTCACGTGGTTTCTTTTCCAACGCTAAAATATCACGAATTTTGGTGGTTTGCAAATGAAAAGTGTCCGCACTATCGATTGATTACGTAACTGTTATGAATAATGTATTAGGTTTTCAATGCAATCGCCTCGACCCATCAATACATATTATCTGTATTTATCAAAGTACTTGGAATAGCAATCTGGTGAGTTCACTGAACTACGCCCTAATACTGATGGAGTTTTAATGGCGTTTAATGGCGCTAATCCTCTCCATACACAGATGAACAAATACAATAGGAGAAGGTCAACACATATGACCTCCTATATGACATGTTATATGAGATGTACAACAACCTGAATATCATAAAGATCAGTGTTCGTTTGTGCATATGAACTGCATATTTACAATACTAAATATTAGTCGTTATATATTATGCCAAATATTGGTATTATGACAACACGGTATATGCATTGTATATCAACTAATAGATCCTGCTATCATGGCGTCAGGTCATTGGTTCATCATATCCCGTATGTTTCTTAAAATTCATTCATATTTGAGACAAATTTCTGTGCCCATTTTATAGGCGTACAGGTGGATCCGGTTTTTTTGGTCATTTTCATTTCTTTTTGATGAAAGAATTAAGGTTTTCCACTGCACGGAGGCCACTATGTGATACTAATTTAATGCTATTTGTAAATGAATGCGGATTCCCGGTTGTTGTTTTTCCACAGTGTGACAACTGTCCACCCATCCAGACAACATCGTAACATAATAAAACGTCTGTATTTGTACGATGAGTAAATATTAAACTGAACTTTGCCTTGGAACATTGTGTAAGACGGTGTAAGATTTTGTGGGCGCCCTCAACATTATTATCCTCTTTGTATCCGTAAATGACATGGCATAGACTGTGTGAATTCTATGAAGACTACTTATACATAGGGTCATATCCATGGACACAAGTAACGATAATTGACAACACGATACGCGACTGTATTTAGGGGCTAACCACTAATAATGAATAATGCCGGGTAGGGCCTACTCCTGGGCGACTCGTGTGGGCAAGGACGCTTAGGACGGTGACCAAATGAGTCCCAAATTTCACCGGGGGTGGGGGGCACTCAAGTATGATAGTGTAGGCCTAAACGCATGACTTTTTAAACACCCCCTAAAACGAGTTTTACCCTACCAGCAAATTTAGGATCAATAGGCCTAAGCTAACTTAATACACTAAAGGAAGTTTTGGATGAGAAAACGGACATTTTGATGAGAAGCGGCCAAAATGGTGAGAATTTAAATTTTCTCATTCTTTTGGATGAGAAACTTCCTGGTGTGTGTGTCAATCATTATTGTCTTATTAAAACTGGTGAAAATTGGTAATCCCTGCTGAGCTCAAAATAAACATTATTATTTTGTCATCCAAAAGAAGAATGAGAAAATTAAATTCTCATCAGTGGCCGTTTCTCACCGATCGCATCATGTGTCCGCATGTGATCAGATCGATGTCATGTTGACGGCAAAATCCAGGACTTTGGTTGACCTGTGCTAGACTCCAGCACATGTTAATGACGCAAAGACAGTTGTGGTAACACCATGGTCGCAGACATGCAAAAAAGCTCAAAAACAGATAGTAATGAAACCAGTTTTTATTTTCCTTGCTCTAGCGAATTCAAAGAGAAGGTGTTTCTAGTACAATACAGCGTCGGACTCTAGCTGAGAGCGTAGCCTAAGTCCAAACGGACTCCAAGAAGGGCTCTCCATACACAAATGAACAAACACAAAGGAAGGTAGTCTCCTCCGTGACCAGCTTGATTTCGATGGAGCGAAAACAAATTGGCTGCAGAGGAGACGGGTAATTTTGCCATGCAAATGAGGTGAGTGTCAGCCCCCTGCCTGTATGTTCTATTACCAAGTCAGTGAAATAGACGCAATTAAAAGGTTATGAACTATTTTAAACTGTACTTAGTTCACAGTATCTTACGAATGGTAGTGAGCTTTGGCAAAAACTGCATTGCTCAATTCATAGCGAGCGTGTAGAAGAATCACAGATATACTTTTATAGGTGCTGCGGTTCTTGAGTTACGTTGTAAAGAGGGCTGAAACTAAAACCTTTTTGTAAAACGTACATAACTCATTAACAACAATAAATTAAGCAAGTTTGCAAAAGTATACGATTTATAGAATGAACTTTTGCAAAACATCAAGGTGTTATTTTTCAATAATATATTGATCTAGATAATGAAAATCGATTTTTAGGTTGCTTCGACCAACAATATCTCGTCTACCCTTAATCCATCGACAGCTTGTACTCTGAATATAAGAAATCATTACGGTCTTTGCAGTGTCAAACCAAATACTCAAAAAATACCTGATTTTGATGAAAAAATCAAGATTGTTTTCTTAAAATGTTTGTTTCTTAGAATGTTTGATTGTTCATTTGTTTTTATCGACAACAAAACCTGTTTGATCGTTAAGTTTTAATAATTTATATAATATCACTTTGTCTGTGATAAAAAGTTTACATGTACATACTACGAAATTTACAATGAAAAAGGGATCTGGAATAAGCGTTTTGAGCGTTTCGACAGTATTTTTTGTGCGACATGAGAGCACATCAGACCTATCGAAATGCATTCTGAATACGAAGAATGTCTTTCTGATATTATTCTGAAGGCATTATTGTGTACACTAAAACAGCTCTAATTATGGGTATTTACATGGATTTTGCGATAATAAATAAAAAATAAAAAGCCCCATCTTCCTCCTTTTTTTCAAAAACCCGGACCCGAAACATGTTTTTTATTTTACTTGGCCTTATATGTGACGTGTCATATCAAAAGGAGACACTTTTGGGCAGGATCGTAATGGACAAATAGCCTGGGGTGATTTTTTTCACAATTTGGGTTTGTTGCGAATTTGTGATGTTATTAATGTTAAAAATATTGTCTGATAGTTTCAGACCGGAATATAACTGGCATCTTGTATTTTTCCGAGACATTTTCAAGTAATTCAGGACTCTCAACATTGTCAATAATATTTTGAAAGGCCGATATCTCAATTTCTAATTTTATAATACCATAACTTACGAACTCAATATCTTCGCTTAGGAATGTCCGATTGCATTGGTGAAAACAGCGTTGTGCAGGGGCTATTTTAACGTGCCTCACTGTCACGTACGTGACGAGATAAAATATTCGTGCAGTGACAATTAACAATCCGAGTAGATATGCTTTAATAGTAGACAATGGTAAAGCCTTTCTTATGGTCACATTCAGGTAAAAATGTCATTTTTTATTTTTGAAACGCACTCTACTTCATCAACACTTTTATCTCATTGCACGATCGTGACAGTGAGGCACGTTAAAATAGCCCCTGGCGTTGTGGAGCAAAATATCTCTATATTTAAGATAAGTAAAAATCTCAAAATTGACAACCTGCCCAAAAGTGTCTCCTTTTGACATGACACGTCACATATTGTACATCAAACCCTCAAAAGTTGCAATTTCAACGATTTTCAATGGCAAATTGAATCGTTAAAATCGCAACTTTTGATTTTGGGGTTTGAGGGTTTGAAGCGCATATCTTGGGCAATTCTTGCTCGAATTTCACAAACATGGTGTCAAATGCAATGATAAAGCAAGGACTAATTACCAAACTGTATATTTCACAATAGTCCAAAATTATCAGGTTGTTGAACGGCAAGGACGACTATAACTGAGGAGTTTCTTTTTGTGCCTGGTCATGCTGGTGTACTTCACCAATTTTTATACTGTAGGCCTACTTCACCAACTGACCACGTTCCCGATATTGCCCAGACCAAATTATCAATACAAAATTACCATTACCATTTTCATTTTATAAATCAATATTGAAAATAACACTTTGATGTAATGGCAAAAGTTCATTCTACAAATTATATACTTTGAAAACTTGCTTGATTTATTGTTGTTAATGAGTTATGTACGTTTTACAAAAGTGTTGTTGTTTCAGCCATCTTTACAACATAACTTAAGAACCACAGGACCTACAAAAGTATATCCGCGATATTTGAGCTCTTTTACACACTCGCTATGAAATGATCAATGCACTACCATTCGCAAGATGCTGTGAACTACCAAATCGCAACAGTTTAAAATAGTTGCTAACCTTAATCTGTATTAGAATGTAGTCTCACCCTCCTGAATAAAAAAAAACAGTTATGTGTTTTGCACCATATCGCATAATAAAGTTATGACACAGCACGGAATAAGTTTGAAAAATATATCTATTTAAAAATGTATTTGCTTTCTATCCCTTTTTTCCCCTTACCTGAAACGCCATATCCACCGATGGAAACCGCACTACTCCATCCAACTGCTTGAGCACTGGTGTCAAAATCTTCCTGCCAATCTACGAAGAACACACCGATACATTGCAGAAAGCCTTGACAAAATGTATACGTTACAAACACACCAACCAAAACCACCCAACTCCATCCTTTGTCCTTAGAATATTCCATGATTTCTAGCCGGAATATTTTGGTCTTAGTGTTAAAACTTATGAACGTAAATTTCAGACATTTTCAGCGAACTTCCACTTCCATCATGATTTTAAATTTTTTAAATGACTATTTGTTACTTTGGACAGGAAATCAGCCATGTACATTGAATGCTGGACATTATAGACTTTCGATTGACCCTGAGACAAAATAATAAAACATGTAAAAGAGATATGAATAGGAAGCAGACTCATTATTGTTGTTATCTCATCCATGTCAAGCATTTGGCAAGTGACAGCGCACCGAGCGTATCCGGCTATTCCTTTTGAAATCCGTACACCCACTGTGAAAGACTTAATCTCTCATACAAGGAGTATGTCGTCATCCTGCTACGCTAAATGCCTAAGTCATTCTTACATGTTTCTCATTTGCCATTTTGATTTTCTGAGTAAAACCCATCTTTTGATGTATTCCACAAGTTAATGAAAAATTCGGCTGGCAATTTGATGAATTATGGGTTTATTACTCAGAAAATCAAAATTGCAAATGAGAAACATGTAAAACGAATTGTGGGATAGGCTTTTACGACGGGAATTCATAACAATTAGTGGTTTTTTAGCGGGTTCGCCGTCGGACAAGTTTAGAACTGTCAAGCTTTCGCCAGGAGTAGCTCTGACTTCTTCAGGACAAAGTACCTAAGAATGAGACATGTAGACTGCCCCTTGTCTACTGATGACTCTGAAAAGAGTCGTTCACTGAAGACTGCCCCTTGTCAACAGAGAACAAGTAGATCTCGCCTATCTGCTAATAAAGGTTTTGGTGGCTCTGAAAAGAGCCGTTCACTGAAGACTGTCCCTTGTCTACAGAGAACTAGCAGATCTCGCCTATCTGCTAATATAAAAGATTTTGGTGGCTCTGAAAAGAGCCGTTTGCTGAAGACTGCCCTTGTCTACAGAAACAAGCAGATCTCGCCTATCTGCTGATTTTGTAAGTTTTGGTGGCTCTGAAAAGAGCCGTTTGCTGAAAAACCTCTAAAAACGACTTAGGCATTTAGCGTAGCAGGTTGACGATGTATTTTTAATTGACTCGGTTACCTGAATGGGTGATCCATTTGAAGTTTACACCCCCTGTGTGAAAGATTAATGTCGGGTTCAATAGAGGGTGTATTGATTTCAAATAGAATAGCCCAAAGGGTTGGATTTCTGAGATATGGTGTTCTCTATATATTTACGATTTTAGCTTGTATGGGTCTGGACTCTGGTGAACATGTTGGTATTAAAACGCCCAATTAGATTATTATAAGTGTACCTGATGAAGGAGTCCCGGGTGGGAATGGTAATTTGAAAATGCTCACAATTATTTCAAAAGTGATCTCAAAATGTTCCTCCTGATTGCATTGGCTCAAATTTGTCCTCGATTGGGTCAAACTTCCTCTCGATGCAATGATACCAAATAATAGGTTTGTACGTGCATGTACATGTACCATGCCCGATTTTCCTGGATTTTGAAATTTACACCCCCTGTGTGGAAAATTAAGGTCATATCTTGAGGGCGTATGGATTTCAACTGGAATAGCCCATTTAATGGTTTCATTGGCCTTTCGGGGATATATTATTTTATAATATGAGTATGGCAATTGATATTGTTTGCTTCACTGATTAATCTGCATCAAATAACATATCCGCTATTTTATTCTATGGTATTACCCATTACAAAATGTTTCCATTGTTAAATGATAGCTTCGAGGTTGTGCACTAACACAATAATAATTTCTTTATTAACCTTGTTTAATAATATAAAATGACCTACCTTTTGTAGACCAAATGGAGTGCCTAAATTATTATGGAATAAACAAGACTATTTGTCCCAGCTTTTTGCCAGAACTTCGCGCTTCCAGGGTAGCCCATCCCATTTGTTATTAGTTTATTGAATAATAATTAGCGGTTTTTCATATTACCTGCCCAGGACTGTCCTGTTATTTAATTCATTCAGCCCCCATCATTGTTTTTTTTTTATATGCCATTGTGTTGACTTTTATGAAATTTTACCCCTTTTGTAATTTTTATTTGCATGACTTATTTATTGCTGTGTGATAAATTGTGTTTTGAAATGTGTCAAGTGCAATATAGTAATTTTGATTGTTGTATATAATATCATATATTTTCGATGTGTTTTAAAATTGTAAGTTTCCATGTAATTCAGCCTTAGGGCTGCGATATGAAATAAAATAAACAATACTACTACTACTATTTAGCCGCCCTATATTTTCCGTTGTGGGATTTTTTGTTTTTACATTTGCTATCATGCATATAAGATCAGCCGTCTTTTTGGCCAAAAGTGGATTGAATTTAACGGACATTTCTGTAAATCATGTGAAATCAGCTATTTGGGGGAAAGAAGTAGATTTATAATTGAAGACTTAATTAAAACGACTAGATTGCGTATGACGTCCTGCCAACCAGACCAAAAATGCCGTACTGCGCAGGTCTACAACCAATCAGGCCGCGCCTTTGCACTGACGTCAGACGCAAACTAGTCTTTTTAATTCGGTTTTTAATTATAATAAGACGCGAGTGAGACGAGTGCCAAAAAGTTACATATTTGAATATATGAATACAAAACCCACCCAAGTCCATACGCTGGCCAAATCGAGTTAAGCATGGGGAATTGTTGCTATACATAGGCATGTCATATGTATGAAAGAACAACTCAAATTCATCCTCTGGTGTCTATTGAGCATGTGAAAAATAGCATGTATAAAAGAACCACCTAATTCCATGATTTGAGTCTTGTAACACATTGATTGAAATCCAGTATGTATAAAAGTCCACTTGTAACACATTCATTGCTGGAGAGTGACTTTTGAAGAAAAAAATTGGGTTTAATAAAGGAAAGTGTGTGGTTTATATTACTTGGCAGAATGCTTATCAACATTATACATAACTGTGTGCTTTATTTTGTATTATCTTACTAGCGGTAATCTCATTCCAACATTGTTGTCTTTGTATATGATTAAAAAACCACCCAAGTCCAGCACTTAAAATGAATCCCACGAAGTCCCTGAAATGCTAATCGTCATACTTAATACAGTTTAATCCACTCATTTGCACGTAAAACTTACCATATTGACAAGGTAAAATCTAACTGAAGGAATTAAAATGATACACATGTATTTCTCTCAAAATCACTTTCCATGGACTTGGGTGGGTTTTGTATTCATTTGTTTATTTTTGTATTATTAAATTCATCTATCTGTCTGATACCATTATCGTTCATAGCTTGTTTAAATATAGTTTGAAGAGAATTTAGTTAAAACACAGGGTTTCAAAAAGTACAATCTACTGAGCCCGGGAATTTCCTTAAAATGCATAAGAAAAATTCGTTTTACAAAATTTGACCGTGCAATTCACAAACCTTTAAATATGTTAAAGCAAAACCTATAATTTCTTACGTTATTAATACTATCTGATCTCACTTCTTGAATAGGCCTAAATAAAATCTTCGGCAAGTCGATTTAGCTTTTTGCCATGTTTGTGTCTTGAAACCCTGGCTTTGGAAACGTGTCAGAGTAGTCAAACGTGTAGGACCTTTTTTTCTTATTTACCAGACAATGTTCAGCTCAGACTATGACAACTATCTCATATCTATGGCGCAAGAAAGACGAATCGCGAAAGTTCAGTGACTGGACTTCGCGGTCAATCTTTCTTGAGCAATCAGAGCCTGAGCAGTGATAGTTGGTAACTGAGAAAAAAACAGGTCCTATTCGTCGGACTATGTCAGAGGTAGACCAAGAAGGGATTCTTCCACTTCATTTATTTGTTTTATCATTTGATGACGACGGGTGCAAGTAGTAAAAAAAAGCGCAGTGATTTTTATAGTGCGCTACGCACAGGCACAACACCTAGATGTTGATCTACAAGCTTCAGCACACTTTGCATGTTGTCTCTGACCACTACGACCACATATCATTCCATAAACCATTTAACAACAAATCAGGGACTTTGCTGCTACAAGAGCGCACACCCTAGACATTCCACAAATAACCATCGCAACCAGGATCAGCTCCCCGAATTTCGTACGGGTTACAACGAGGCAATTAGCAGTAAGTTCCTTGTCCAGGTAACTCAATTTTTCCACGAGAGCATACTCGATACCGCCAGGGTTCGAACCCGCAACCTGTCGCACCATAGTCGAACGCCTTAAAATGATTGAGCTAACTTGACTGATAAGTTATAAACAATAGCATAAACAATCTTGACATTGTTATTGTAAAAGGTCATTCCCATATCGAATTAGTAGATTTTCTTTGAAAAAGAAGTCATTTAATTATAATTTAATCATTAATTCAAATCCAATTAATTAATTAATTTATTGTAGTAAAGAATAAGACTTGGTGTTCCTATTTTAATTTTAATTTATTTAACAAAAACAAATCGTTTGTGATTGTGAACAGTGTGTTTGTGCGCTGTCCATGCTTATCTCTATTTGGTCCCTCTCTCTGCCTCTTTCTGTCTCTGTGCCCATTTGAGCAAAGACACCATCATACGTTTAGATTGTCATAGATGTATTGCATTTTGACTGTGGACTGTGTGGACTTTGACCCGCCATATCTCAAAATACTAACAGAGGTCCAATAAACTTGTTTTTGAAATTGATGGTCTTGAGAAGCAATATCCATCAAAAACAAAAAAATGGACACCAAAACAATCTTCTGTGGCAAAAGTGCATTTGGCAGCCAGACTATTGCTAGTCTCGGTTCCAAGCTGGATTGTGTGCTCATTCGCCACAAAGGAGAACAAGGCAGCTGGAACCAAGACTATCATCTTATCTAATCGCTAGAGGGCGATGTGATTGAAAATTTAATGGTGACCGATTCTTGTGCCCAGACGATGGTGGACTACATTATTCAATGTGGCAACAGCCAAAAGCGTAATCAAAACAGACAATATAACGGCAACACTGCCTGCACGATGGACACAATTATTTTTTCCCGGAGCCAAGATCCGTTTTTAGCTCTATTGGCCGGGTGGCCATTACAGGAAAAAAATGCACAAAATATATTTCCCAGTGCAATATATACATTTTCACATGAAAATAAATAGTTTTAAATTCAAAGAAAAAAGAAGAACAAAATTTTTTACTCACCGCCGGGGATGGGAATCGATCTCGGGACCCTTAGCGTGGGAGGCGAGATCCGTAACCACTACACCACGTAAACTCATTGATATACGTAGGGGAAATTTTCAGTATATATCGTAACATATCGTGCGTTATTCATACAAAAAAAATCAAAAAAACAGTACTTACAATGAGGTTCACTGGCGAACCTCAACGGATTTAGACTGATAAAATAGTGCTTAGGCCGTGTAAAATTAATATTTTGGTTCTCGTCCCTCCTCCTCAATTTCTGGGATTTGTCAGATTTTTTTTTTTTTTTTAGGTTTTCAATTTTTTAGACTTTGGAATGATTTATGAAATCTTCATACATATAAATAAGTTTATTAGAGAACAAGCATCACTTCCAAGTCTTTTTGTGGTACTCTAGGGGTTTATCCTCAGAATCTCACATTTGAAAAAAAAAAAAAAAAAGGGCCTCATCGTTTCCTCGAGCACTGTTGGAGAAGACCGAAAACTACTGACAATGCTAATTTTACATTGGAAAAAAAAAAAAAAAAAAAAAACACCTCCCTCCTCATCAATTCATGAAAATCCTCTGGACGAGAACCAAAACATTAATTTTATACGGCCTTAATAACATACGTACAGTTTTGGAATAATTTGAGACATTTTTGTGTTTACGTGTAAAACCAATGACGACGTCAAAATTGAGCCAATCTTGGCCCCCCCTGCTTGTGCCCACTTCTATACCATGTATACAGCATGGTTTTGATTTTGACTAAAAATCAAGGTCAACATGCTGCTTAAATTAATTGTATTTCAGTGCTTATCATAGTTGCCAAAAACAAATATTTTGGGATGTAGATGTATCCATATATCATGACTTTAGGACTACTTTAAAAATGAGACATTTTTTTGGTGAAAATTAGGCGCTTTGTACGACGTTGGTGTCCAAAATGTGAACTCGCAAGTCGCAATGTTATTTTTTATACGGAAAGTATCACACACATGGGCAATCTCTGCGTATGAACAACGCGTATAAATGAAGTCAATTTTTAACACAACGCTGTAGCTTTATTATAATGCTTTGTTACAAACAAAAAGGATCATAATAATAATAATAAGGATCATAATAATCGTTATCCTTGACATATTGTGAAATGGACAAATTTCGTGCATTTTCAACGATGTCTCCATGTTCATTTTGAACGTGCAAAATATTAAACTGGCTAAAAAATACGCGATCTCACTTCGATACAGGAGAGTGATTTTTAATAGATAGACGATTGTACGATCACGGTGATTGGAAATTGCAATCTCTCTAATATGCCTTGAGTAACGGGGACAAATTACTTTACGCCTGATCCGTGAACTTATACCAACATGACCAAGGACAGTAACTTCCTTTTACACTGACAAAAAATGGACGCTACTAAGTGGGTTCAATTTTGATAAACACTTGACCAATATGAAACAATATAATAATTGATTACTTGAAAGAAGTGTGAAGTTGAATTTCAAAACTTTTTTTTGTATAACCAGATGATCTATGGTATAACGTAGAGACCTGGTAGTTTTTGCCTATACCAGGGACAGTATTAAAGACGTAACTTCCTCTTCTAAACCAGGACAGTATTATACCAAGTGACTTCCTCTTCAGTTATAGAAGTGGGTTCAATTTCAATATCTTTTCTTATTACAAACGCTGAAAACAAGATGGAGCAGTGTCGTACACTGATTGGTGGAAGCTCTATAGTCCGAAGGTTCTTTATTCCGACGGTTCTTTAGTCCGAAGGTTCTTTAATCCGACGGTTCTTTAGGGTTTTTGCGTTTAGTGCGAGAGATCCCGGGCTCAACATCTCCGCAGTACCAAAAAAACAAAACAAATCAATTCTGTTCTCTCCCTGTTGCTCATCTGGAAAAACTGGGGCAGATGACTCATGATAAAGATCTTGTTACAATCTTCTTCACAAATTTTCACCAAAGTCCATCCAATGTCAAAAAGAAATTTATGACAGTCAGAGCCGGATTTACCATTGGGCCTGGCCGTGCATGTTCCTTTTCGCCAGCGCATAGGGCGCTGGTACCTAATTCTGAGATGGGGTTTGTGTACACTAAAGATTATAGCCTTCTTCTATTGGTATGAATTATTTTTTTTACTTCTCGTGGTGGAAATGTTTTTGATGTCTGCTAATTCGATTTGCAAGGAAAAGAATGTATGTTTTGCCGTTTCAACGAACGAAAACGATTGAGTATTGCCAAAGTTATGTTTGAATTAATTATGACTTAAAAAGTTATCATAGGTTAGGCCTACACATATAAACATAAACTTGTTCAGCAATCAGCATATCAAAAAAAATGACATGGTCAAAGCGGGGAATGATCACGAGGTCATATCAGTGGACTACTGATAGCATGATGTTTGGTTGCCTGTGAGTGCATAATTGATATGTTGATAACAGATCTAATAATGTTGTGGAATCAAAATCTTCATTATATGGACCACATTGAAGTCAAAGTAATTATCTATCTTATCCTGTATCGTTTTATGGATAAAATTGACTCAAAATGTTATTGATGATATTTGCAGGAGTTTCGGCTATCTTTAACATCAGTTTTGTCTTTTCAACGGGAAAAATCCGATTGAAAATAAAGTTTTTAGGGGCTAGCTATAATATTGAACAATATATCCCATATTTTGACATGCACTTATAGAAAATAAATAAATTATTGTCTTACTTTATAAATGATAAATACTGTAAAATGACACATAACTAAAGTGAGGCCAATTTCTATCTTTTTTATTTGATTCATAAAATTACATTCAACAAAATGATTGAAGACTGAGAAAACACACAATGCAGATTACAGAATGGAGTAGGTAAGATGCCATGTCCATAGCTTTGCAGGAGTTTCGGACTAACAATCAACACATTCAAAAAATACAGTTTAAAAGTGAAGATTGTAGTGAATGATCAGTCCTTTATCATGTGCTTGCCACTATCTACTTTATAGTAAACTATACATTGCGAAATAATATAAAATTATTTTAAAATAAAATGTGCATGTAAGTTGAGTTAACATAGCGAATTAACTAACAACTGCAGTGTATTTCTTGATTTTTATAATAAGCATGGGTAAAAAGCAGTAAAGACAAAAATACAGAACAATTTGGAGTAATGAATTAAAGAGTTGACAGGAGTTATAGGAGTTAATGTGTTTTGCTGTTTCAGTGTGCATGTTCTCACCATTGATGGTTTGGTGAACTGTCATGTAACATGGATGTAAGCGTGATCCTAAAAATGCCTTTCACGGTGACCCAAACTATTTACAAGACCTCTTCTGCATTGACGCTGGCCTTCCCTTTTAAAGGGAATTTTTATTAGCCGAAAACACTATGTTTTGGACCAAAATATGGTAAAATTACAACATTTTGGGGGTTTTGTGTGCACTGGCCCTTTACATTCATTTTGAACTATTATTGTCTGAAATATAACATTGTTGATGAAATCACAACAAACTATGTTCATTTAATCCGCTGTTGATCTTATAGTAGGCCCCTATTTGTAAATCAAAACTTGGCTATTGTGCACATGCCTTCCTCACGGTGAGTTTGGGAGCCTCCTAACTTTGCCCCCCGAAAAGGTAATCCGGCCCGTATGCCACGTCGATGCGGCTATACATTGGGATGGATGTAGAAAATAATCCTAAGACACGAATCTCCTCCTACGCGCATGTGAACTCATTTTAACCAAAAAATAATGTTTTTTGCAGCACATAAAGTTTAGGTGCTAAAAAACGTAAAAATGGTAAAAATATTGACTTATATTAAACAAAATTTGTATCACAAAATCTAAACATAAATTATTGAAAATACAACTTTTATGATTGATAAAAAAATGCTTCACCGAGGAGTAAAAAAAATTGCCTCGCCGAGGTGTCGTCAAAAACAGGTGCTTCACCAAGGTGCTAAAAAATAAAATTTGCTTCACCGAGGTGCTAAAAAATTGTCCCGACCCCAACTACCAAGCCCCCCCCCCCCTTGATATCTAATGGTGCGTCCCTTATCGCTCGATGACACATGCTGACTGCCGCTCACTTCAGTTTGTTTTAAATAAAACCATGTGTATCGTGCTTGATAATTGTTTTTCTAACATATTGGATATAATGGTGTGATTGCCGGAGTGTTCCTTTAAGTTATACATTATTCGATGTATACGGACGGTAGTAAATTGGGGCCGATAAAATTATCCATACTTTCATATCAAAGTTATGAATATAATAATTGTTCTGATCACGGTATATTGCCGAATAGAATCCATTCAAGTATAAACCGCCTTTAGTGCAAATAAAAAGTACAAAAACTTGATCGCTACTCGCGCTCGGCGAGTCGCCTAAAGCACTTCACGTTTTAGACAGGGAGGGTGTAAAAAAGATTTTTTAAATGCACTCACTTCGCCTATATTATATATTGATTAATTGATTGAAAGAAGGGCGAAGTTGAATTATAGAATGAAATAATTCATCTTTGACGCATTTCTTTCAGCCCACTTTGTTCTTCGTTTTGGTATTGTAAAAAGTAGAGCACCGATTATTGTTGGTATACTTCCTCTTCAGTGTTGAACTTATAAAATAAAAATAGTCAGACGCTACGAATTATGATAACATTACCTTCAAAGGTTCTTGAAATTACCAAACGCTCCTGAAATAAGCTCTACGACGAAAGTACCGAGTGGAAAAATGACGAAGATGTTACTTTTTCTGCATATTGTGTTGATTATTGGCAGTGCCGTAGCAACATGTAAGTAAATATAATGTAGAAACGTTATAACGTCAGACGCAAACTAGTCTTTTTTAATTCGGTCTTCAATTATAATACCTTTACCTTTTAGCCTGAAAGACATATGATGTCATTTCATTGGCGACATCGTTACTGCGCAATTCACTATGCGCAGTGACGGTAACAATGTGCGCATTGGCGTGACGTATAAACCTTGTTCCCTTCTTCCCATCATGCACAATTCTAGAGGGCATGACGTAGTATATCAACCTCATTATTGCTTTATTATTGCTAGTCTTTCCTGTACTTTCCTACAAGGGCCCTATGGCTTATTTTTCTCTAAGACTTCATTGTATAAGGGCCCCATGGCTTATATGTGGCACACATATGGGCCCTAACTCGCAGATGCGCCTTTTGTCCATCTAATTCCGAGGCCAAAACAAATGTCTTTTTTAGACATAAATGGTAAAGAGTCATATTTGTCTCATCTTCTTCAGTGACGAGTAACTAACTAGCGATAGCAAAATAACTGAATAGCAAAATCTACAAAGAACAAAGTAAAAACTGGTGGCAAGTTGAAATTGAACTCAGTAACAAACAAGACAACAAGTCATAGCAAAATAAGCTGTGTCTTTACGCAATGAAGGTATGTTCACTACCAAGGTTACTTGAATTTGTTCTTAGACTACAAGCGCGTAGTGTTTGCTGTTTGATTTAATATTTTATTATTTTTCCCTGAAGAAGAGCAGTAACTGTTTATATGCTCGAAAAGTTTATTTTCTCGAAATGTTTGGTTTAGTTTGTCTGCTTACATGGCTTATGTGCCGAGTGATTTTCATCACTAACTTGTTCCAGTGTACGTTAATAATTTATTGTTTCCCGACACTTCTGTGAACTCTGAAAATTGGACGATTTTGGCTATCAAACTATTTTTGTGTCTACATTTGTGTGTGCACACTGAGTTCAATCCCTTGTTGCAGTGCACGTTTGTATTCACGTTTATGTCGCACATGATGGCTGTATAAAAATTCCTAGCTCTACTGTCTGATACCATTATCATTCATAGCTTGTTTAAATATAGTTTGAAGAGAATTTAGTTAAAACACAGGGTTTCAAAAAGTACAATCTATATACTGAGCCAGGAATTTCCTTAAAATGCATCAGAAAAATCGTTTTACAAAATTTGACCGTACAATTCACAAACCCTTAAATATGTTAAAGCAAAACCTATAATTTCTTACGTTATTAATATTTCTATCTGATCTCACTTCTTGAATAGGCCTAAATAAAATCTTTGGCAAGTCGATTTAGCTTTTTGCCGTGTTTGTGTCTTGAAACCCTGGCTTTGGAAACGTGACAGAGGTAAACCAAGAAGGGATTCTTCCACTTAATTTATTTGTTTTATCATTTGATGACGACGGGTGCAAGTAGTAAAAAAGCGCAGTGATTTTTATAGTGCGCTACGCACAGGCACAACGCCTAGACGTTGATCCACAAGCCTCAGCACACTTTACATGTTGTCTCTGACCACTACGACCACACATCATTCCATAAACCATTTAACAACAAATCAGGGACTTTGCTGCTACAACAGCGCACACAAATAACCATCGCAATCAGGATCAGCTCCCCGAATTTCGTACGGGTTACAACGAGACAATTAGCAGTGAGTTCCTTGTCCAGGGGAATTTCAAGGTAACTCAATTTTCCCACGAGAGCATACTAGGCACCGCCAGGGTTCGAACCCGCAACCTGTCGCACCATAGTCGAACGCCTTAATGATTGAGCTAACTTGACTGATAAGTTATTAACAATAGCATAAACAATCTTGACATTGTTATTGTAAAAGGTCATTCCCATATCAAATTAGTAGACTTTCTTTGAAAAAGAAGTCATTTAATAATAAATTAATCATTAATTCAAATTCAATTAATTAATTAATTTATTGTAGTAAAGAATAAGACTTGGTATTCCTATTTTAATTTAAATTTATTTAACAAAAAAAATCGTTTGTGATTGTAAACAGGTGTTTGTGCGCTGTCCATGCTTATCTCTATTGGTCCCTCTCTCTGCCTCTTTCTGTCTCTGTGCCCATTTGAGCAAAGACACCATCATACGTTTTAGATTGTCATAGATGTATTGAATTTTGACTCATATTCATATCTCAAAATACTGACAGAGGTCCAATAAACTTGTTTTTGAAATTGATGGCCTTAAGAAGCAATATCCATCAAAAACCAAAAAATGGACACCAAAACAATCTTCTGTGGCAAAAGTGCATTCGGCAGCCAGACAATTGCTAGTCTCGGTTCCAAGCTGGATTGTGCTCATTCGTCACGAAGGAGAACAAGGCGCGGGCTGGAACTAGCATCTGATCTAGTCGCTAGAGGGCGATGCGATTGAAAATTTAATGTTGACCGATTCTTGTGCCCACTTCTATACCATGTATACAGCATGGTTTTGATTTTGACTAAAAATCAAGGTCAACATGCTGCTTAAGTTAATTGTATTTCAGTGCTTATCATAGTTGCCAAACAAATATTTTGGTATGTAGATGTATCCATATATCATGACTTTAGGCCTACTTTCAAAATGAGACATTTTTTGGGTGAAAATTAGGCTCGTTGTATGAACCTCGACATGCTGTAAAAATCAACATATTTTAACGTAGCCCTTGCGTTTTATACGACGTTGGTGTCCAAAATGTGAACTCACAATGTCATTTTTATACGGAAAGTATCACACACATTTCAATGGACAATCTCTGCGTATGAACAACGCGTATAAATGAAGTCAATTTTATTATTTTTAACACAAACAAAAATCATAATAATAATACGACTTTCCTTCGTTATTCTTGACTGTCTTTAACATATTATGAAATGGACAAATTTCGTGCATTTTCAACGATGTCTCCATGTTCATTTTGAACGTGCAAAATATTAAACTGGCTAAAAAATACGCGATCTCACTTCGATACAGGAGAGTGATTTTTAATAGATAGACGATTGTACGATCACGGTGATTGGAAATTGCAATCTCTCTAATATGCCTTGAGTAACGGGGACAAATTACTTGACGCCTGATCCGTGAACTTTGTCTTATTTAAAGACTCCTCTTGTCGGCTATACCGACCAAGGACAGTATTATAGGCCACGTAACTTCCTTTTACACTGACAAAAGAAGGACGTTACTAAGTGGGTTCAATTTTGATAAACACTTGACCAATATGAAACAATATAATAATTGATTACTTGAAAGAAGTGTGAAGTTGAATTTCAAAACTTTTTTTTGTATAACCAGATGATCTATGGTATAACGTAGAGACCTGGTAGTTTTTGCCTATACCAGGGACAGTATTAAAGACGTAACTTCCTCTTCTAAACCAGGACAGTATTATACCAAGTGACTTCCTCTTCAGTTATAGAAGTGGGTTCAATTTCAATATCTTTTCTTATTCTTATTACAAACGCTGCTGAAATAATCATCTGAAAACAAGATGGAGCAGTGTCGTACACTGATTAGGGTTTTTGCGTTTAGTGCGAGAGATCCTGGGCTCAAAATCTCCGCAATACCCCCACAAATCAATTCTGTTCTCCCTGTTGCTCATCTGGAAAAACTGGGGCAGATGACTCATGATAAAGATCTTGTTACAATCTTCTTCACAAATTTTCACCAAAGTCCATCCAATGTCAAAAAGAAATTTATGCCAGTCAGAGCCGGATTTACCATTGGGCCAGATGGGCCCGTGCATGTTCCTTTTTAGCCGAAAACACTATGTTTTGGACCAAAATATGGTAAAATTACAACATTTTGGGGGTTTCGTTTGCACTGGCCCTTTATCGTCATCATCCCTATATCTTCGTGTCAAAAATTGCCGTGATAGTACAGCGAATCCTCTCGTTTTTCACCAGCTACGCATGGCGATTTTGTTCGAGATAGGCCGAGCGACTCAGGCTAAGCATACCATGACTATCATATGAGATACGACAGAGTTTCTATAATCTACACATTATTACGATTTGTGCATGCTCTAGTACCCCATATGATGTTGCTATTACAAGAAAAATCGATTTGTTTTCAGGTAAAACCAGGATTTTGTTTCCAGTACACTAACTTGAAATGCAATACACTAATTAGCGGCGACCGCTGCTTGTTGTGTATATGTTTTACTGCATTTTTGTACCGGCCAGCCACAGCTGGCCGGTACTTATTAATTTTCTCAAGTTTGTTGTTGTTTCTAACTTTCTATTAGATAGTGTATGAACAAAACAGAAAATATTGTCAAAAAATTATCAAGTTGTCAAGGCAAATAGAAATACCAAAATTGGTGTGTGAAGACAACAGAAGTTTTGTGTTGATTTTGCATTATTAAGGTAAAATCAGTATATATTTTAGGGAACTTTCTTTCTAAATTGAACATTTGGCAAATTCGCTGGTCCTCTTACCATGCACGTTGACCTTATTAGAGTATAAAGCACAGGGGACAATATAATACTCAGTACAAGTTCCAATATCTGTGTGTCAGTCTGTGGTCATAGTGCTTTTCAAGCAGGGTCAAGGTTATCTAGCAGCGATCTTGCTATAAGTTATGAAACTGTTTTGATGTCATTACACATCTATTCCAGTGAACTTACACATGAAAATTAATTGGTTTTACATTTTAATAGGAGTTTCACAGGATAATAATTAGATGTTATGATAGAAGAGGGTGTAAAAGTCTGCTATCAAAACCTATTTGCACACATGATAAACAATTACCTTCTTTTGGATAAGTTGATTAACTTCATATATTTTGGTCTATAATAATGATGATATAAATCAGAAAAATGGAGCTTTAATGCAGATGTAACGAGTTATGTTCCTATACGTATATCACTAGTCTTTAACCATGCTAACAAAATTAATACAATAGCTTTGGGTTTCAGTATGTGTAGGCCTATAATATATTTGTTGTTTATATATATATTCCAAAAATAATTATTCTTGATATATAGTGTTTTTAAAATATTCTGTGTGTTTAAATTTTCAAAACTAGATTGTTATGAATTAATCTATACTAAAAGATGCGAATGTTGTTTGCTTTGACAAGTTTCATTTGTGCAATCACAATTATACTATATAGACAGTTTTGACGTAAGTGAGAGAAGAATACATAAACTATTGGGCAAAATCGCTAATGAATTAGCTTCCGAAATTCTTAAGGATGTAGAAGGATCACATCAAATGATCACATTTGGTACTATACCAAATGATTACATTTGGTGTTAAATGTTATTAAATGTTTGGAATTTATTTCATCTTATTTCAAATTTATGTAACAACGTAAAGACAGATTTTGAGGAAACAGCAACAAATGGAATTTGGCTCAAAATACAACGGTACCATAATCTTTACACTTAAAAATTATTTTTACTGAATATTTATATTTTAAAAACGAAATCTAATGTTACTCATTGTAATTCATCCTTTTGCCGGTACATCCCTTTTAAAGGGATTTTATTTAAATCGCCCGTAAAAATTGTGATATATTTAATTTTGAGAATTACAATTATACTTTATAGGTATAAAGGAACACGTTTAGCCCATTCAGTTAAGTTCCAGGTGCAAGTCCTATAACACAATGCATATGTAAACTTTCTTTATCTGTGTCAATAATAGAATATTGATTTCAACGGAGTATGGAGCTTTATGGAAAAAATATTTATAATACAGGGTGTTGACACTGTGTGTGGGTATGTTTGTTTTCGTATGAAATCCTTTAATACACATGAGTCTGTTTTGAAGAAAATAATCCTAAGACATGGATCTCCTTCGAAAATTTTCCCAGCTCCCACGCTAAGCGCAAAAAACTTACCATGTGAACTCATTTTAACCAAAAAATTATGTTTTTTGCAGCGCACAAAGTTTAGGTGCTAAAAACCGTAAAAATGGTAAAAATATTGACTTATATTAAAAAAAATTTGTATCACAAAATCTAAACATAAATTATTGAAAATACACAAATTACACTTTTAAAAACATGTTTGTATTCACTTTTCAGTGCTTTAAACGGAAAATCACGGAATCGTCCAATTTGTAACACGGAATTTACATTTTGTAACACGGAAAAATCATGGCTTTAGTATAAGGACGGTAGTAAATTGGGGCCGATAAAATTATCCATACTTTCATATCAAAGTTATGAATATAATAATTGTTCTGATCACGGTATATTGCCGAATAGAATCCAAGTATAAACCGCCTTTAGTGCAAATAAAACAGTACAAAAACTTGATCGCTACTCGCGCTCGGCGAGTCGCCTGAAGCACTTCACGTTTTAGACAGGGAGGGTGTAAAATAGATTTCCAAATGAACTCACTTCACCTATAGGCTATTATATATTGATTAATTGATTGAAAGAAGGGCGAAGTTGAATTAAAGAATTAAATAATTCATCTTTGACGCATTTCTTTCAGCCCACTTTGTTCTTCGTTTTGGTATTGTAAAAAGTAGAGCACCGATTATTGTTGGTATACTTCCTCTTCAGTGTTGAACTTATAATTTTTTTTTAAAAAGTCGGACTCTACGAATTATGATAACATTACCTTCAAAGGTTCTTGCAATTACCAAACGCTCCTAAAATAAGCTCTAAGACGAAAGTATTGAGTGGATAAATGACGAAGATGTTACTTTTTCTGCATATTGTGTTGATTATTGGCAGTGTCGTGGCTACATGTAAGTAAATAAAATGTAGAAACGTTTTAGGCATGTAATAGTTTAGATTATAAAAAAAGTTTATCTGTGTTGTTTGATACATTTTAATCCGAACGGAAGAAAATAGTAATGATCATATTTTAAGAGTTAAAAGTAATAATTGTTAAAATATACAATAATCTTATCCAATGCCCTCCCCCTATCGTTTCGTTCTTTTTCGAAAATAGAAGCACTTTCTGTGTGACAAATGTAGAATGTTAGTTTAGGCACGAGGAGTTCTAGTTCGAACTATTTGAAAGATGCCATTTGTTTCTTAACGCATCCTGATGCTATAATTGATTATCTCGAAATATCTGGCTTAATTTGTCTGCTTACATGGCTTATGTGCCCAGTGAATACCAGGGATTGGGTGCTAAAAAGCAATTCGAGGAATTTATCTTATGATATTATTTACTTAAACATTCAGCTTTCTTTTAATTTTTATTTGTAAAAATCGCACATTGCGTTCAAAAGTTGCGGGTGAAAAACTTTCAACAGATGACGCAACAAACTGGTAGAATGAGCCTTTATCCTATATAACACATTATATACAATACATTATATTTCTTATGTATTATATTGTTTTCAAACAGTGCTATTAAGTAATCAACTAATAGAAATTAATTACGGGCCAAAATATATCAATGGAACAGAACAAGTTGTTGCATATATAAAGTTCAAGTGATATGTCAGAAAAACAATAATTTCTAATCATAATATTATGCTAATTAGCTAAATAATATTCATATTTGAACATTAGAACTTTAAGATAGTATCATGACCTCACCCCCTAAGTATCTGCAAATAGGTTGAAAACACAGAACTTTAATTTGACACCTCAACCAACTTTGTAGCATGTTCAGAAGTTGCTATGAGCTACACTTTTTCAAAAAATATGTCATTAACGTTAATTAAATATGCAAATAAAATATGGGAAAGTACTTACTTCTAGTCATATGCTTCCTAGCTGGTGATAATATGAAGTAGCTGTGATATATGGTTACTGAGATGCTGTAATCCCTGGTATTCCACCAGGAATACCAGGAATGCTATATTGCATTATAGCAATGGATCTCCTGCAGCCAGTGATAATAAAAGAAGTACAAACATTCCACACGTAACCCAGTGGGCACAGGTTAGGATTTCGACGTTGAATCAACGTTTCAACCTAACCTAATTTCAACTTGATTTCAACCTAGCTTTAATTTAACAGGCCGGATGAAAAGCCATATGAAAATTGTGAAGGAAAATTGGAAATGACTAATCTGGTGGTTAGACCACGCAAAATAGTGATTGTACACGCTGCCTTACTATCAATTTATTCAATGCTCTCTTTCATTTTGTTTGTTTTAACAGTGACATATGGTGAAGAATATGTATTTAGTATACCATATGTGTTTGGCAATTGGCCACCACACGTGGTAATTACGACAACTTCAACGGAACCAGTTGATATTACGATGATCATCCCTGGCGAGTATGAGGTGAATACAACCATCAGTAAAGACCAACTAGCTGATATTCGCTTATCTATCGATGAAGTCGGTATTGACGTAAGTCTTTATCACGGAGATCAAAAACAAAACAAAACTATCATATTACAGCCTTCGAAACACGTTTCAGTCTTTGCCATAGACAATGAGCATCGCGACGGAGACGTTTTTAGTGTCGCTCCAACTTCGCAGTTAGGCACACAATACTACGTTGCCTCCTACACACCTTACTCCGCGTCCTCCCCGTCATGCTTCTGTATCTCATCAGTCTATTCGAATACGTCGATTAACATCAGAACACCTACAGGACAAAAGCATCACATTATTCTAAAAAAATACGAGAGTTATCGTTACGACGGTGGTGGAGGTGAAGATTTGTCAGGAACCTTTGTGGAGAGTAATAAGCCCATTGCTGTGATCTCTGGTGTGCTTACAAATGTACGAGGTGTGACAAGTACTATTGATGTCTTATTAGAACAACTACCGCCCGTACATAGCTGGGGCCACAACTTTGTCTTGACTCCATTTCTAAGTTTAAATTCTGGTTACGTTTACCGAGTGCATAGTGCAGTCCATTCAGCTACATTGCAAATGTCTGATGGCAACATTACACATATCCCTGCCGAGTCATTTTATGAAGCAGATGTCACAGGGGATACTATTGTATCATTTACATCGGACCAGCCTATCATGGTGGTACAGTACATGAAGGACTACTATACCAATAATCCACCACGTGGCGATTCATCTATGCTTATAGTTACACCAATCTCATCGTTCACAACTGATATAGCATTCCCTGTTATCGAGTACACCACCACACACACATATTACATAAATGTAATACTAGAATGTGAGTATCTTGATGGAGTTCTCTTGGATGACACACCTTTGTTGGACTCGAATTCACTCCACACATCGAACAACTCGATGTGCTGTTTACGTAGTAGTGTGTCTGCTGGACATCACACTGTATCTCATTCTCATACCAATCGGATGGCAAGAATGTCTGTGGTTGTATATGCTATTTGCGAAGGAGAGTGTGGCTCTTCATACGTCTATTCAGCAAATGCCTTTGGTTCAACAGCAGGTAATTATCACAGCTTATCACAACAGATATCTACTCGGATCGTAAAGGTTCTTTTTACTTTATTTAAAGACCCATTCAGTGATCCCAGCACAAGTGCAAAAAAATTAATTAAAATTGTTTATAAATTGCTTAGACGTGAAGGATAAGTCATTCAAATTGTCATTTGGTATTAATGAAAAATTTGGTAAATTTTTTTAAGTTCTTTCTTTTACCCACCCCCCGACAATCAAAGAAAAAAATCCGTGTTCTTAGTTCTGTTAAGGGGGTACTACACCCCTGCCCAATTTTGTGCTTATTTTTGTATTTTTCTCAAAAATTATAGCGCATTGGGGACAAGTAAGATATGTATATTATAGGGGCAAGGACTACAACTACTGCACTGGAAATTTTATTTCATCACAGACAACAGTTGTGGCGTTACAGTAAAAAATGAGGAAAACCAATATTTGATCAATAAATCAATAACTACTTGCTTTGAGTTGCTGAATTGTCAGTACAGTAGTTGTAGTCCTTGCGGCTATAATATACATAGCTCACCTGTCACCAATGTGCTATAATTTTTGAGAAAATGCAAATATAGGCACAAAATTGGCCAGGGGTGTAGTACCCACTTAACACCTTAAATTGGTATAAAATAGTGTAAAATTGCACATTTTTGGGCACTTCGCGGGAAATGAACCCAACTTTCACTTCAAATAGTATGAAACTAAACATTTTCGTGCGACGCATATATCCCACCAAAATCGGGTCAGAATAAAGCTCACTTGCCAATTTGTTTCTCTGACCCCCCCCCGACAAAGTTTTGTCAACTACAACTGTCAATAATAGGGTAAAAGTGTCCACCAAATGCCTTCATTTGGCGGCTCATTTTGTAAAAAATTCCAACGACAGAGGGGGCACATCACCCCTCAGATTCCCCTGCGTCGCACAAGCGCGATGCGATACCCACTTCCGGATCATGTTTCGCAAACATTGTGCCCCCTACCTTCAACTTCGGATTGACGACTTGCAGGCTATATGAGATATCACAATGACAACAATACCAAAATCTGAATTTTGATGATTTTTACGATCGTCCGGATGAGCAAATCACTGAATGGGCCTATAACATTTTGGGTAACAATTAAAGGCCTCCTGTGCACCCTTAGTAGGACATTGAATGACACACGGACTCACAAATCAGAAAACGGCTTTCAACATAAGAAACTTATCCTATGGGACATATTGCACAGTTCTCCAGTTTAGTGATTCAGAGTAAATTGCCATTCACTAGCTTTCACAGTCAGCACAGAGTTACTCATAATACAGACTTTCCACCCAAGGTCGGAATTACCAGATCATAAGCTGTTTTATAATGACTCTCAATCTTGCTTTATAGATGCAATGGAGATGAATTGAAATCAGATGACGATGTTTCCCTTCCATATTCATAAAAATTTCAAACATTCTTAGGTAATGGACACATAAAACTTACCACTTAAATAATTCACAACCTGTCTTTGGCAGGCACAAACATCTTGTGGTTTGCTTCTTTCAGAATCAGTAATAATCCATAATCATAAAAATACCGAAAATTTAAAGTATTGATCTTTAAGAAAAGAAGAACGTGATCTTTTACTTGTCATTGTAAAACTGTAGTGCGCCCAAGTAGTATTTATTGGTCGCGATTTTTTGTTCAGCTAACATGGCTAAGTAACGCTAATAGCATTCTCTTACACAGTTTATATACGTTTTCTCTTTCAAAAGTGACTATATAGTCTGTACAATGTATGCAATAGAGACTATACCACTCACCACCACGTAAATGTGAAAGATATTCAACACACTGTAGGTATTAAAACCTCAAGCGAACACACAAAACTCAATTCTCTGCAGACATCACTGGTTTACTAGTAGAAATTGAAATATATTTGGTAATCCAAATGAAGACAAAATAAAAATGACTATGATTGTTATGTACTTTAGTTCCAGATTAACAGTTATCTGACGTTTCTTATTTTGTAGAGTCTCTTCCAACCCAGCCGCAGACGCCAACATCTACAGGCGTAACAACACCGCAAACTTCGATTGATAATGACATTGGTAAGCGTAAGCTCTGTTCATTGCATTTTGGAATATTATATGCATCTAAATGGCGCCAATTGATATTGGGGTGTGGCCTCATTTGATTGTCCCAAATGTGCAGATGACTACCCCAAGCCTAACAACATTGTGCGAGATAGGTTGTGAGGTACCAGGGGAGGCATTCTGCGCTGCTTAACCAAAATAAAAACAGGGTTGTCTCATGTCCCCCGCGCGCATTGGGCTATTCCACAAAATAGATGCACACCCCTATAGAGGAGTTCGGATTTCCGGACTTTTGTCCAATCGTGACTGTTGGAAATCCAGACTTTTAAAGTGTCCAAAGGCGAAAAAATCCAGCAGAAAAATAGTTCAAAATCAAATATCCTCAATTTGGACATTTCCGTAATTTTTCCTTCATTTTATTGGATTTCCAGGCTTTTTCAAGTGGCATTTGCAACTGGAATTCCAGTCGTTTTCAGAAAGCAGACCTGGAAATCCAGACATTTCTTTTATTGAAAAGTAACTCCTCTATAGGGGGTGTGCACTTATTTTCTGGAATAGCCCATTGGATTACTGATGGTGAAAACGTTCAAAAATAACATTTTATTTCGTAATTTTTATTTCATTTTCAAACTATGAAGACAAATTGCCATTGGTAGAACATAATGACTCACCGGTATGTTTTCAAGGGATAACCCCCTGAACACCTGGTTTATTGAAAAGATTAAAAAAATAAAACATAAAAACCGCATACCGCATTGAATTTGTAATCGCTCGGGGACATGAGACAAAACTTGTTTTTGGCCTTACTAGAGGTAGTTGAGTTGGGTATGCAAAAATGCATGATAGCAATAGAACCGGAATAGCTTTTGGCGGGAAAAGTATATTAAACTTCTCCCATTGCTAATGCCATTCTATCCTCTATCCAAAAAAAATGTATGTAAATTTATGACAAAAGATTTATGTAAGACCTACCGTTCTTAAGTTATTACCAAAAAGGTCAAAGTTCAAATTTGTGGATATATGATGGTCAAATTCATGGTTAATTTCGAAATTGAGACAACTATATTCTTTGCTGAATCAGGGGCTTGTCCAGGAGCTGAGACGAACGATCCTTATCCATTGAGATGGCCGCAAACACAGAATAACCAGGTGGCAGCATCGATAGAAAAATGTCCCTTATATTCTGGAACCGGTAATTATTCTACCTATATTTATTTTTAATAATAATAAGATTTAAGCCGGAGTGTTCTTGGTGTAACGGTGGGCATGGGGATGTGCCGTAAATTTGGGTTGCATTTCAGGTTTTTTTGGTATAATTTTGGGTCGCAATTTTCAGAAAATTATTTTAAAGATGAAGTGCTATCTTTTCAAAAAATTCTCCAAAAATCTTCCAAAATAGGTCAAAGACGTGACCGCAGTTTTGACATGTTTCGAAATGCTTTATGGCTTGAAATTCCAGCCACACATACCTACCGAAACCAAATTTGAGAAACATTGGAGAAAATTGCTCAAGTGGGTGTAAGGCGTTTTGGAACAAAGCTCTTCATATATCAAAAAAGCTCAATTCTTCGAAAGAAACGACGTCTAGAGTGCACAGCCGCGATATAAAAGCCCGTTTTGTTGGACAATCGAAAACGTTATCACGTGTTAAGTTATAACACATATATTCTGCTCATTTTTGCACAGGAAACTTACTAAACAAAAGTAATATGTTCAAATACAATGCTTTTACTAACACTATAGTGAGACCACGAGGGACGAGAGAATGTAAGGGAGACCATGTGTCTTTACCCCAATGGCAAGATGTTGTTATCAATGATTGTTTCGGTGATGATAGTGAAGAAATCAACGCAGTGCTCACAGATTTATCTCAGGTAAACAATTCTCACAACCATTACCTGACATAACTCACCAATACAATTTTAAAAAGCAAAACTATATATTACTCAAACATCGTAGAGAATGACGCACCCTCAAATATCGCATACTTTTCAATTTCAATCAATTAACCCAGCAAACACAAAACGTTTTCGACATCATTCGCAAAAGTTTATAAAAGGTTGTCAGAAAACGTTTAAATGTCGGGTTATATAAAGGGTATATTAAGAGTATAAAACGTTTTCATAACCTTAAAAACATTTTTGATAATCTACTGCTCAGTAAACAAAAATATTTTACAGAAAACGTTTAAATGTCGGGTTATATAAAGGGTATAAAAACGTTTTAATAACATTCTAAAAACATTCTTGAAAACTTGATACAAAACATTCTAAACAGAATGTTATTTTGGGGTTGAAAAAATATTTTGCGAAAAATGTTTGCCCAAAATATTTTCAATAACGTTTTAAAAACGTTTTCATGACCTTTATATAACCCGACATTTAAATGTTATTAAAAGGTTTTGAAAAAACATTTCAAGAACATTTCTGTGTTTGCTGGGTTCAAATATTTTATCATAATGTTATTTAAGTTTTTTGAAAACATTTGAAAATATTGTTGTAGTGTGTTTTCATACAAAACGTTTTAAAACGTTGTCATGACCTTTATATAACCCGACATTTTAATGTTTTTAAAACGTTTTTACCTATACCAAAAGTTTGCTGGGAATATTCATGAAAGTATATGAAAGAAACAAAAACAAACGCACAATCAACAAATAATGTGAAATTATAAGCCCAATAAAAGGTATTGTTTCAAATGTACTCAGTTTTAAATTCTTTTTAGGGTGTATATCGTGTTATTACAGTGTTCAAATATCATAGGTCTATAATTATGATACTTATTATTATTATGATAATTATTATAGAACACAGTAACGCAGGATAACGTGACACATGTTTCTTCTGACTTGGCCGAAGCTACTAATAAAACGGGTGGAATCAATGCAACAGGTTTAGAGGCTGTCGCACTGGCTCTAGAAAGTATCATCAACGTACAGTCGCCTTCACCACAAGTAAGTGATACATGAGGAGCAATGAGTTAAATTGCTACAAACCTCATTTTATTCGAAGAAATTCAATCATGATTAACTCCCGGATAAACTTGAAATTGTCTTAAGACATAATGATGTTATTTGTTTTCAAAAGAGGATGGGTCGTATACACAGAAATTGTTTTTATAGATCAGGTAGTTTATTATACTATTCCTCCAAGTGTAATGATCACAAAGGCATGAGAACTATAATCACACATTATTGGGAATCCCCTTACGGAAGTGCAGTGATCATGTAATCGAGCCAATCCTACATTTACCCCATATAGCAATAGAAATTTCCGAAATCAAATAAACAAGGACTACGCCATCAATGCGCATGATCGGCTGGTCGCGTGCATTCGCATTAACGATGTGATGACGTAGTTTACGCTGTTTACAAAGAATCAGAGGATGATTTAAGGAAGCCCCATCATGCACTGTAAAAGTGTTATCACTAGAGTTTCAACTGCCACTTTACTTTTCAAATCCCATTGAACTCTGTGCAAAAGATGTTGTTTTAGAATTGCCCGTGTGTCATTATTACTTGGTCGATTTCAGATCTAAAGTGATGTATGCATGAAGGATAATTCACATAGATAACATAAAATGTGAAATCGACTAACTTTTTGAAGGTGTTTTTATTGTCAATATATCTGTCCAAATTCAAATTTAACCATGCACGTGTGTATGCAGTGGGCGGGCAGTGGTGTCATGTTCACTCACACAGCTGTGCTAACCGCAAGACTTGCTGGGAAGTGCTTAAATCATCCTCTGACAAAGAATTTCGAGCGTGTTGTTTTGATGAAAGCTAAATTAAAACGAAACAGCCGTAAATATACCAATGCAATAGATTGGTCTTACAATAGTTGTATAAGCTTGTATCGGTAATTAATTTACTCCATAATAAATTTGTCGATGGATGGTGTTTGGATTAATTTAGCTTTCATCAAAAGCGCTCTATATACTAGTAGACATGGGCGTCAATCCAGGGAGCAGATGGGACACGTCCCCCTAACTTTTCGGCAAAATAGCCCAATTTTTGTTTTTCAGCACTTTTTAATAATTATGGTCGGTCGTTCACCCCACCACCCCCCCACCCCCCCACCACCACCACACACTGACACAAACATATCAAGCCGGATTGGCGCTAATGCTCGTAGAGGTTTTACGGCAGATTTATTAACCTTTAGTTTTTATCATTATGAATCATTTTATTTTCTCTCAAACGTTTTAGGTTACTATTTCAGTAATTGAAACAATAGACAATATTCTTAATATCGAAGAAGAAGCTTTTGAGGCCGCCGTTGATCAAAATGTTCCAACTCGCATTTTACACTCATTAGAGGAACAGCTGATTACTCTCCAAAAACAAGGAACAAATGTCACAGTAAGCAGAACAAATATTGATGTTCAAGCTGTTCAGGTTCCACAAGCCGGCTTACAAAATGGAATTGGATTTGCCAATATTATACGGAATTCCGGCAGTGTCGGAAATATTGAAATATTCAACAATCCTGAAGATATACCAGTGGATGAGTCAGATACGTCCATTGCGCTGCCATCGGAAGTTGTGTCAAGGTTCAGATCAAAAGGTACTTAAGTATTCAATGACCTATTTCATTATGAGTCATATATCATAATATATCATATTTTGTATATACTAAAACAATATCTTTGAGTTCTCATATACTAAATCATTTTCTAGCTATTCATATTCTTATATTTGTCTTCCGTTTTTTAGTCAATGACACCGCGGTGCTACCAGTTACCTTCATTGTGTATCAAAATAGCAAGTTATTCCAATCAAGACGACTTACGAACGAGCCTACGACTAAAAGAACACGATTGGTTGGCACCCGTGTCATATCTGCTACCATTGAAGGACTCGCAGTCTATGACCTTGCTCAAAATCAACCAATAATTGCGACTTATCGTCACAAACAGGTATGTCAACTAAAGCATGGTCACTGTCATTATCTGTTCCAACTTCGATGACACCTCTGTCACTTTCAAAGAGGTATTAGAGTGGTTTGATGAGAAGGTACCCGGTTCAATTCCTAGCAAACAATGCTGTATTGATTACATGTTTTTTTCTCCATTGCATTATACCCACAAACCTCCTCTTATAGATAATGGAATTTCTGTTGTGTGACTTCACGAGGTGTCACTGTAGCTGAAACATCTTATAGTAGGGCTAGTATGATTTTGTCTTAACTTGTTGACAGGTTGAATGAGAATGACATGATAATTTGATCTTACCCACATGAATTTCCAATAGCTTAACTACTGAGAAGTTTGGGGTGTATTTTTGGTAAAATTTTGGGCGGCAATTTTAGAAAACTGGTTTAGAGATTTTAGTTTTAAATGTTTGTTTTTCAGAATAATTTAAATAATCCGTAATTTTGAACAGAAAAAAAATCGAATATTGGTTTAATTTGGGTCGTTTTTTCACCAAATTTTCACCAAAAGTTTGGGGTATGTTTTCTGAATCCAGTCGCACATCCATAGCCAAACCAATCGTAAATAAAAACAATACATGCATTTGGCTAGTATTGATCATGTGACAAAGGTGCCTGCACATTGATAAAGCTATTGACGACTTCCATTATCCGAATGTACAGGTATAGATACATCACTTCTTGTTTTATCTAATAATTTTCTTAAATCTCACAAACAATTAATCATCAAAAAAGAATACTCCTGGCAACAATATGCGTGATTTTTATGTCTTAAATAATATTTGGCTTCTTGCAGTCTGAAAATGAAAGTACAACATTGAAGAATTTTCAATGCGTATTTTGGGATTATGAACTAGAGAATGGGACAGGAGACTGGTCCAATAAAGGCTGCCGATTGGTGGAAATCACTGCAACTGATAGGATCATATGTCATTGTGACCATCTCACCAGTTTTGCTGTACTAATCGTAAGTTAATCATTTTTATTATTAAGTTTTTGATAAGTTAATCGTCCCGCATGAAGGGAATAGGAATTCATTTTAGGCATATAATCCACATAAATCCTTTATTTAAATACAAAGTTTCATGAAGCCAATTCAGTAACGATGCATCCTTTTGATATTATAGGATGTCCACGGTCAGAAGTTTTCGACTCTGATACTTGATACCTTCAGTAAAGTAGGATGTGTCATCAGTATATTAGCTTTGATTATTACACTCATTACATACTTGGCCATCAAGTAAGTATCTTTTACTTTTTTTGTAAAAACAAAATCGTTAGCAAGAAGTGAAATACGGATAAATACTCATGTAAAAGTGCAAATAGTTTATATAAATATCATAGAATTATAATATAACAAACTATAATACATAATTTGGAATTAAATTTTATTTAAATATATTTATACCAAAAATACGGGACTGTGCATTATTCTAAGACGGGGTAAAATTTCCAAAATGCCCAGCCCGCTCCTCTCGAACTTCCAAATAATTTTTTGGCCCCCTTTTCTAGCCCTGCCAAAAATCGGACTTTCCCCCTCCTCTCGGCCTGCCGAAAAATATTTGACCCCACCCCTTATATAAATAAATTGTTGGTTCCCAATTTGCAAACTTTAAATGATCTAGATATAATTAAAATATTGAGAGTGTCCGAAATTTGGCATATTTGAAACGTTTCTAATATGTTTTATAATGATTTTAGAGCGTGTTATTTAAAAGATACTCTGTAAATGGGTGCCAAAAATCGCTTGCCTAGCTAGCTCAATTTCGACCTGCCAAAATTGCGTCTCCCTTTTGACTTGAAAATTTCTTGCTCCCACCAACGGCCCCCATCGCCCGTTTATCATTCCCCACGGTTTATAATTATTGCTCAGCATAATAAAACAACACGCCAAAAACTATTATTTCTGTTTTTGCTAGGACTCTGCGGACGAAAACACCAAAGCAAATTGTTATCTGTCTGTCCCTCACTCTTCTGTGTTTGTATATCGTGTTTGTGACGGGAGTGGATAACACAGATTCGTATGCAGGGTGCATTTTTGTAGCAGCATTGTTACATTATTTAACTTTATCATCTGTCAGCTGGATGGGAGTCGAGGCTGTAAATTTGTACCTACTACTTGTTAAAGTATATAATGCACATGTTTCCAATTTTATGGTGAAAGCGTCTCTTGCAGCCTGGGGTAAGAAACTTACATTTTTTATTACATTATCATTATTAAATTAAGCCATTATTGTTCACGGTAGTAGACGACGAAAGTATACTATGGTGGCCAATGCGTATCAATGTGAGTGTAACCTCGAGCCTGATCTCTGATCCCCGGCGGTGACCTCGCTATTCAAGTCTTAGTAATTTTGAATTGGAATATTATTTTTGACCGCAATTTTGATAGAAATTTGTGCATTGCAAATTTATTAAATATTATGTTATCTTAATTTCTTCACAATATCATCAAAACGTAATTTCAAAAATATCTATCTACGGAAAAAAATATTTATCTACGGAAACTCTTACCATAATATTATTAACTTGCGACAAGTTACTTATTTTGCATCAAATGAGGAATTCTTCCAATTCAAATACATTGGAAGAACACCCGCTGTGCTCGGGGTCACATTCCATAATGCTAATATGTCTGCGCCCATGGGTGTCACGTGTCCAGAAAATTTTTCCGTGAAAATTTACCTATTAATTCTGACTGCTAAATGTATAGGAAAACCGCAGACGCCCCTTCACGTTGCCTGTTCACTCATCGCCTTATGTTATTGTAATTTAGGTCCAATTTAAGAAGAGTCCCACAGGGCTTCTAAGGTCAAATGCCCGGGTATCATACGAATGTACCACTAAATGTATAGGAAAACCGCAGACGACCCTTCACGCTACCTATTCACTCATCGCCATATATCATGGGATTTACCATTAATTGGCGCTAAAAGAGGGTAGGCTGCGATCTATCGTGTCATCATCATCATCCTTCGGCTGCGGAGCAGGCGACTACAAGTTTCCTCCAGCTACATCGGTCTTGAGCCATTGCTGATAGTTGACTTTGACTCAGTATGCTGTCCATGTCCCCCAAAAGACAATGGATTATTTCTAGAACAAGGTTCGTTGCCGTCCGGAATTGCTCTTGCCAATGGGTTGGGACATAAAATGCATACTCTTTTACTGGTTCATCGTCAGGGAAGCGGAGTATATGCCCTACAAATTTCAGTTGACGAGTCCTGGCTTTCTCAACAAGTGGTGTTGTCTGTGTCAGATTGTAGATGGTAGTACAGGGTGTCCCAGAATGATTTGTACCGTGTTTGCAAAAATAACTAAAAATAGAAGACGGGAAGTGTATCTATTTTTGATACCAGCATTATAATGTTGGACATGTCTCCTACTTATTCTGTTAATTTCAGCACGCTACCTTTATTTGTTTTGGCGTGGCATGCAATAATGTAAAATCGATGAAAAACGACTCGCATACCTTTGAAAAATGGCACGATACGATTAAATGAAGAACGTGGGATGTTTGGCACAGCATTTCGACGACAACTACTGTTGGGGTTGCGCCTTAAAGCTTGCCGGACAGCTGCAATGTTCGCTCTAGTTCTTACAGTCTTACGAGCACCTGAAGCTTCACTCTGCCGATTCCTGGCAGTTCCGTGCTCGTCAAACTTCTTTGCGTTATACACTATCGTCTAATGAATCTTCTTTGCGTCTCAACATAGCTGACGGTTTGCCAGTAAGTTTTAGAAAGAAATCCACGCTGCTGTACAGTAAATTGAGGAGCCGTCTTTTCTGTACCACAACCAGTTCGATCTCTGCAAGCATTTCAAATGACATGGACCTCACACCACAATAACTATATTTAAAACTACCGCCAAAGAGAGAATGGGATTAGGCCACAAATCCTTAATTCCATATAATGATTGCTTCGTAACGTCATAAATAATAGATAGATATCGGCTATTTAGTGGAAATATGAACAGGGCACAACTAAAATACCTTTTTCCAAATAACTTTGTGCTGAACGGTTAGTAATGTTACAGATTTTCAAAATAGGTTGTGTTGTCAAAACTTAGAATTCACCATTTTTACGCAATCTTCTATAACTTCTACTAGAAATGTCAAATTTTTAAAATCTAAAAAATCTGAGAAAGCTAAATATATGTAGAACTTAAAATGCAAAACAATATGACCATTCAACATGCCCTTCATACCTAAAAAATTGCATCTTTCCCGGTATAGATCATTCTGGGACACCCTGTATTTGGTACTCTGTCTATTCTCTTGATGAGTTGAACTTAGTTTCCATATCCGTATCCCATCAGCTACCCATGACTCACAGCCGTATAGTAAAACTGTGACGCAGGTTGTGTGAAACAGTTTAACCTTGGAGGAAAATGGGGATGGTAGGACTTTTCCACAGGTGCTCTAGTTTCCAGAAGGCTGTCCAAGCAAGAGCAAGATCTATCATGTAATCTCATGTATAATCTACTTCCATGCGTCGATAGACTCGAGGACGCCATTTGATATTTTATAGACATCTATACACTAATATTACATCTGGCAAATATTAACCTAATGTATCGCATTTTGACCTCGATACAGGTGTTCCTCTCGTTCCTGTTATCATTGCGCTGGCCGTCGACTACACACAGTATGTCAATGAGCACCAGTAAGTATTTAGTAGTTAGACATGCTTCATCGCCCAATATAACACATAATACAAAACATGGAGTGCTGGCTATTCTGTCATCTGGAGTATGGCGTCCCATGGAAGTAGGTATTTCGTAACCAATAATAATAATGCTCATTTGAAAATATTAGCATTAACTTAACTTCGGTTCAATTCTCATTCGTTCAGAAGTCTAAAATAATATGTTATAAGAATTATACACATAGAATTAATTTTGATTCTATTTCATGTTATGTATCCTTTTCGTTCACAGTTGTTTCATGCAGCCAAGCTATGCATTCTATTTCGCGGATCTTCTCATTATTTTTCTCATATTCATATCCAACATTGTGGTGTTCGTGATGGTTATCTATAAACTTACATGTGGTCGTAAGGATATTGGCAGATCAATCAGTCGCGATAAAAAACAAACAAAACAAACTGTTACCCGAGCTATTAACGCAGTAGCTATAACAGCTATACTTGGACTAACTTGGATTTTTGGTTTTCTTACAATCATTGAAAACCGGGAGTCTAATTTGGCCTTTCAAGTTATGTTTTGTATCTTTAATTCGCTGCAAGGGTTCTTTATCTTTTTAATGTTTTGTGTACGTCCTAAAGAAATCCGTGACGAGTGGAAAAAGTGGCTTGCATGTTGCCAACCTTCACAGAACCGCATTTTTCTCTGCTGGACGTGCTGGACATTCCAAAGCTTTAAGCAGTGGTTCTCCCAAGTCTCCGGCTTTTAGTAGGCCGATCTCATCCAAACAGCCAGAAAATATAGACGGTCTTCCAAAATCTGACGACATGCAGCACATTGGTCACGATACGCAAACACAATCGCCGCCTGATCCAGGTACTGAACCACCATTTGCTGATGATCAATCTGGACTTACTGAAGCGGAAATCAGTGATCCTCCCAATTCTACGGCTTCTAGTAACCCTGCCCCATCCGAACAGCTAGAAAGTGTAGAGCTTCTTTCCAAATCTGATGACATAAAGCAAAACCAAGAAGGACAAACAGAACCGTTTTCTGACTCACAAACTAGCAAAGCCAATACACTGACGGGGCCAGAAAGTGAAAACCAACTTTCCAAATCTCAGGACATTAAATCAAAGGAACATTTGTCAGATGAAGACAGACCTCATTATGAGGTAGAGGTCTTCAAAACACGCATACCAAACAAATTCAGTTCTTAGTAATTCTACGGCTTCTAGTAACCCTGCCTCATCCAAACAGCCAGAGAGTGTAGAGCTTTTAAAATCTGACGACTTAAAGTAAAACGACTTAGGAGGAAAACAGAGCCGTATTCTGACGCACAAACTAACAAAGCCAATCAACTGACGAGGCCAGAAAGTGAAAACCAACTTTCCAAATCTCAGGACATTAAATCAAAGGAACATTTGTCAGATGAAGACAGACCTCATTATGAGGTAGAGGTCTTCAAAACACGCATACCAAACAAATTCAGTTCTTAGTAATTCTACGGCTTCTAGTAACCCTGCCTCATCCAAACAGCCAGAGAGTGTAGAGCTTTTAAAATCTGACGACTTAAAGTAAAACGACTTAGGAGGAAAACAGAGCCGTATTCTGACGCACAAACTAACAAAGCCAATCAACTGACGAGGCCAGAAAGTGAAAACCAACCTTCCAAATCTCAGGACAGTAAATCAAAAGAACCTGTGTCAGATGAAGACAGACCTCATTATGATGTAGAGGTCTTCAAGACACGCATACCTAACAAATGCTACGACTTCTATTAACCCGGCCTCATCCAAACAGCCAGCGAGTGTAGAGCTTCTTCTAAAATCTGACAGCATATAAGACGACTTAAGAGGACAAACTGAACTGCCCTTTGACTCACAAACTAACAAAGCAACTAAACTGACGAAGCCAGAAAGTGAAAACCAACTTTGTAAATCTCAGGACAGTAAATAAAAGGAGCTGAACAATTTTATTACCCCCTATCATAGGCTGGAAATTTTTATGACCACCTTCCACACACATACATCAAACAAATGTTTCAGAAAAGGTCACAAAAATGTGTGCGTGATGGAAAGAAAGTGCGCGGAACTCGCACATACAGGCTGTATCAAAATGATTGGTACCCATCAGTTTTCATATTTATTGACAAGCCTGCTGCCTCCAAATGCAACATTGAATCATATTGAAATTGCAACAATTTAGAGTTTACATCCTTTCACAACATTTATCTACAAATTAGGTGAATCGTTGCAATTTAATGTGACAGTCTTGTCCATAATGACTGAAAACTGATGGGTACCAATCATTTTGATACACCCTGTATATAGATTGTAACTGTGTCGAAAGTACAGGCATCGCGTGAAAATTTTGATTGTAACTAAAGCTTGTGCAAAAATTTTGATGGAATGCGCGCGTAGAAATGTTAATAGTCACAAGGCTTTTGTAATTTTGAAACCCCCTTATTTTTGGTGTGAAAAATTAAGACCCCCTATTTTTGGTATAGACGTTAAATGACCCTCCCAGTATATTCATGACCCCCCTCTCCGAACAAAATGACATTCCCCGAAGGTGAACACGTGTTATAATTGAAGACCGAATTTGTTTGCGTATGACGTCCTGTCAACCACACCAAAATGTCGTCCTGCGCAGCTCAGCAACCAATAACGCCGCACATTTGCCCTGACGACGTCAGACGCAAACTAGTCTTTTTACACCAACAATTTATCCATTAATTTCTCGATCGATCACAGAGGCCCTGCATGTGACGTAGTCAGCCGCGATCATGACCGAATGTTCAAGCCTGTATATCTGCCATGTTGCAGAAGGTTACATGTAGAACAGTTACTTCAAACGTGACTTGACATTGAATCTATTACACCAGGTACGGAGGCAGTGGCGTAACTACGGGGGGTGGGGGCAACATGCCTACATGTATATCTGCCTTGTTGCAGACAGTTACATGTAGAACAGTTACTTCAAACGTGACTTGACATCGAGTTAATCGGGGGGGGGCACTTCAATATGAAATTTGCACTAAGGGGCATTCGGTGAGAGCAAAATGTAAAAAATATGGGGTCATTGGGTAATAACATGACCTTTTTTAAATGTAATCTCTGGGTGAGAGCCGAAACAGCGCCACAAAAACCTCGAAAATCAAATTTCTAGTTCTAAATGGCTTCAAATTTCATCGTTTTTTCAAAGAAAGTAACAAAATCAGTGATAAATGAAAGTTGCTGTTCAAATTGAACTTGTAAGGGTCTTTGGGTGACAGATCAAACGGAAAAATAGGGGTCTTCGGGTGACAGAGCATGTGTTCGTAAAAATATGGGGTCTTTGGGTGACAGCGATGCTGAAAAGGGGGTCTTAACAGACCTACATACGCGTCACCTCCAAAGTTGGAGTGCCCCGGAAGTCAATGTACGATTAATTTAATATTTTGTAGATATGATTTTATTTCAAAAGTTTATTAGACAAGGTTTTAATAATGTACATCAGGATACTGTTATGCTTCCAGGTGTAACTTCCTTAATTTTGAGGATAGATATAAAACGTGGAGGAGCGTTTGAGTATTTTGACATAATTTGCATTTGACATTGATTCTCTTATCCCAGGTACGGAGGTTGGTGAAAGCTGGCAAAAAGTCAATGCACGATTTAAGTTAATATTTTGTAGATATGATGGTTTTTTAAAAGTTTATTAGCGGTCAAACATAATTATTAGACAAGGTGTAAATAATGTGCATACGAATATTGTTATGCCTCCATGTATATCTAACTTATTTTTAAGTACCCTTTTTCATAGTAACATCACATATTAAAATTTTGAATTAACTCTTAGCCTTATAAGTCTTATAAGTCTTATAATTGTGTGACTACAATTGGCCCACATCCCCTCAAAATGCAAAAATATTAAATCTGTCTTTTATTGCCAGTTAGAACTAACTAAAGTATTAGGATCTAACTGTGAAAATTGTAAGCCTAAAGTATATAAAAGTGTGCATTATTATTTAGAATGGCAAACACTTTTACAAATTCATCAGTGATGTCAAATATTTTGGGGAAAATACCAACAATTCAGCAGTTGAGGCGCAAGAATGTACATAATTCCAGGGTTAATATTTTGTAGATATGGTATATTTAATATACAATAATAAGATACCGCATTAATGTTTTTATATTTAGCAGAATGTAAATATTAGCATAGTGATTGTATGCATATTCACTTCCCGCTTATGCATACAATCACTTTGCTAATATTTTTAGTTAATATTTCGCAAATATCGTGTATTATACAAACATAAATTTACGGTTTAAATTACCCGATGGGTTGAAATTCCTCTCAAAGCTTCTCAATAAGTCATCTTGTGTCTTTTTTTAACTTGTAAAGGATATTATTATGCTGCAGTCCACATTTATTCGGATTAAATTTAATTTTTGTACTTTAGTACTTATTTTTGTACTTGTGTTATTATTAATTGATGGGCTCACTTACTCCACACTGTGCCTTTTAAACTAATAGCAAGAGGTCAACAAAGTTTACTTCTGTTAGCTATTTCGGACAATGGTCGAAATCCAGTGGTCTTTATCCTTTTACTTTTTATAAACACCTCAGAGATGAAGACTGAGACACTTAGATTGTTGATTATCGTTTAAGATGTTTTTAATTATATAGCACATCACTAATAGTTATACAATACTTGTGTATTTATCAGGAACAGTCAAATACACAGTGAAAATATTATAATTTTTATTCCAGTTGAAATCCATACACCCCTATGGACGACATGACCTTAATCTCCCATACAGGGAAATACATTTGGATTCACCCATTCAGGTATAACCTCATTTAAAATTCATATTGCTGCGTGGAAGATGTGTGCATGTCTTGCATAGGGGATAGCCCATTTGTGTCTTGCAAGTAGACCATATCTTTAACAATAAAAAAATGCATACAGATTATGTCTTGGTTGAAGACACACTCTGAGACAGATATGCTGAATTGAGACGTGTCTTTAAACAAGTCGTTTCTATAAAGAAGACACACAATCAAGTTTCTCACACCTGGCTTCGATTAGGTTATTCCGGTTGAATTCCATACACCCCCTATAGAAGACATGACCTTAATTTTTCATGCAAGGAGTGTGAATTTCAAATGTGATTACCTGAATGTGCGACTCCATTTGAAAACAACACCCCCTGTGTGTGAAATTTAAGGTCGTGTCTTCCAAAGGGGCATTAGTGGGGTGTATGAAATTTAGATGAAATAGCCGATTGTGTCAATTCATGATTTGTGTCAATTGAAGCCAGATGTCTTACAAGTTATACATGTCTTGCATAGAGACATGACTGCGTGCCTTCAATTTTTAGATGTCATGCGTAAAAAGCGACATTGTGTCTTAAATCTAATGGGGAATCGTCTCAAACCAGACGTGTTTTGGATTGCCTATTCAGGCAAGACATTAATTTTATGTTATTTATTGTTGAAGAAATATCTAATTGCGAGGCACGATTCACGGTAAGCCTACTGGTCAGTTTTGTCCCATTTCATTAAACGGTGATTAATACAGTCTTCCCTTCGCATCGTTATCGAGGTACCGGCAAGTCCATCGAAGGCAGCGATGAGCATATTGTACTATACATACGGGTACAGTCTGATTGAAACATTGTCGAGGCACCGGCAAGTCCAACGAAGGCAGCGATAAGCATATTGTACTACATACAGGGACAGTCTGATTGAATCATTGTGGAGGCACCGGCAAGTCCAACGAAGGCAGCGATAAGTATATTGTACTACATACGGGGACAGTCTGATTGAATCATTGTCGAGGCACCGGCAAGTCCAACGAAGGCAGCGATAAGCATATTGTACTACATACGGGGACAGTCTGATTGAATCATTGTGGAGGCACCGGCAAGTCCAACGAAGGCAGCGATAAGTATATTGTACTACATACGGGGACAGTCTGATTGAACCATTGTCGAGGCACCGGAAAGTCCATCGAAGTCAGCGATAAGCATATTGTACTACATACGACAGCATTCAAGAACTCACCCCGATTTTACTGACACGAGTGTGAAAAAAATATTTGAGGGTGAAAATAACAATAAAACATATGCTTATATGTCATTTCTTGGGTAAAATTGTCTGTAGTTTCTAATTTTACCACTTAAAGTCTTGTATCTAGTATAGTTTTTGAGAAAAAAAAAAAAAAGATTTTGGGTCATTTTTGTCCAAAAAACACCATTTTCGCGTTACAAAATTTTTGAGCCTTAATTTAAAATCACTGATTATACCCATTTAACCTTTAATGGTGATCCATTTAGCACTTTTATTCATTAATTTAGGGTAGTACCATTCAGTCAAAACCATTATTTTCCATATTGATCATTTATTTTTCTTGAAATGGTCAACATTTTATTCAGCATTTAATAAGCGAAATTTTGTATTTATTATTGTTTATAAATATTCAGAAAAATTACAAAATGTTACCCCTACCCCTTAATTTTCAAGGGCGTGAAACCAATACAGGCATTTGTTACAAAAATCCAATTTTTTTTAATAATCGACCTATGTACTTCAAATTCAAACTTGATGTGCCCAGGATACTTGGCTATAACAAGTTTAAGTTATTGGTGCTCACGCTTTTTCGTATAGCAAATTACCATAGGAATTTTGGATTTTGAAAACAAAAGCACTGTAAGCATTTTTGACTTCAGATTCAGATTTTGCACACAATTTCATTATAGAAAAAGTGTATTTTATTGTTTTAGTAATAACTTAACTTTTTGGCAAATTTGTCAGTCAAACGGGGACGGTCTGAGTGAATCATTGTGGAGGCACCATCAAGTCCAACGAAGGCAGCGATAAGTATATTGTACTACATACGGGGATAGTCTGACTGAATCATTGTCGAGGCACCATTAAGTCCAACGAAGGCAGCGGTAAGCATATTGTACTACATACGGGGACAGTCTGGTTTAATCATTGTCGATGCACCGGCAAGTCCGTCGAAGGCAGCGATAAGCATATTGTACTACGTGTATATACATACGGGGAGAGTCTGGATGAATCATTGTCGAGGCACCATCAAGTCCAACGAAGGCAGCGATAAGTATATTGTACTACATACGGGGATAGTCTGACTGAATCATTGTCGAGGCACCATCAAGTCCAACGAAGGCAGCGGTAAGCATATTGTACTACATACGGGGACAGTCTGGTTTAATCATTGTCGATGCACCGGCAAGTCCGTCGAAGGCAGCGATAAGCATATTGTACTACGTACGGGGACAGTCTGACTGAATCATTGTCGATGCACCGGCAAGTCCGTCGAAGGCAGCGATAAGTATATTGTACTACGTACTGGGACAGTCTGGTTTAATCACTGTCGATGCACCGGCAAGTCCGTCGAAGGCAGCGATAAGCATATTGTACTACGTACGGGGACAGTCTGACTGAATCATTGTCGATGCACCGGCAAGTCCGTCGAAGGCAGCGATAAGCATATTGTACTACGTACGGGAACAATCTGATTGAATCATCGTCGAGGCACCGGCAAGTCCAACGAAGGCAGCGATAAGTATATTGAATATTGTAATAAACATTAATGCCAATGAAGAAACAGTAAGAAGACGACGAGATTCCCGGATGTACCAATTACGTGCTTCTGTAGTAGCGCCCTCAACGCTGCCAGCAATGATATGCGCTTCTGCGTCCAATGTGTTGTGCTGTGAATGACAAAATATTTTAAAAAACATTACTTTTATTTATATAGTGGGTGAAAGGGGATAAATGGGGAAGGGGGATAATACATTAACGGGTAAGGGGGAAAAGTTGCATTGTTACCATAGGTAGTGCATGATAACCATCAGGCCTGATAGCTATGAGAGTAATTGCAGGTAATAAATAAATAAATAAATAAATAAATAAATAAATAAATAAATAAATAAATAAATAAATAAATAAATAAATAAATAAATGAATGAATGAATGAATGAATGAATGAATGAATGAATGAATGAATAAATGGATGGATGGCTGGATGATAGCCATGACAGTAATTGCAGGTAAAGCTGGGTAAAGCTCAAATTCAGCCTCCTTAAATCCGCCATTTTAGGCAAATTCGCTACATTATGAGCACCATAATGAAAACTTATGGAAAGCACATTTTCTATCAAACAGTTATTTTACACCATCTCCCGACACACCCCAATTAATATTTAGCCCGTGCAGTTTATGCAGACTCCGTCCAGACCAGTCGTGGAATATTCCATACTATATATATGTCAAGTCTGTATAATGTGGGGAGATGAAGCTCTCAATCGGGTCGTCTACCTTTAAGCTTTACTACAATGATTACAGCAGAAGTTTACTGATATTTATGCTGAGAACACGGCCAAATCTACTTTCTCACACGTCATGCCTCCTTGATATCAAAACAAAAGTTCATAAACAAAACATTATAAGTCATATTTTGGCTATTTCTGATATGAACATCATAACATGATTAAAGATATCAAACATGCTCAACTCCCACGTCACAATTCATTGACATACACTTTCAAAACGACCATTGAATGTTTGGGGTTCAAAAGGGCACAAAAACGCGTACTCCACAATTTGAGGTCAGCTTTTATGGTAATTGAATGGAGGTCAGTGAAGTTTGCCTCCAGAAATGAGGCAATAACTTACCCTGATCACTAAGATAACAGCAAGAATGCATTGAAGAATCATGCAGAGAAAAATGAAGACCATAACCGGTAAAAAGTACTCATTTCGGTTTGGCTGACTTAGAAGTAGTACTAAAACTGAAAATGTTGCTATAAGGCCCGATAAATCGATGAAACCTGAGACTTTTAACTCCAATTTCTTGATGTGAAACTCTTTTTGCTGTAAAATCAAAAAATAATTTAAAAAATGTTAAACTATAATGCATATATCACATCAAACGCATTCTTGATATCACTTTGTAAACACGTTTATAGAAGCTAAACGTTATGTGTCATAATAAACGTTATAATACCTTTCGGGGGCAAAAAACAACATTTTTATGCCTTATGGACATGGTGTCATCAGCCAAAAAAGTTTCCTGCTATCGAAACCTAACTTTGTATACATTTTATAGACCTAATGGTAATAAACTAATGACGGGACACGCCGTGATATTTTGTCGGCGTCCGTTTCACTTTTTTTCGGAGATGAAAATAAAATGTAAACATTAATCTCTTACACAGATGTTCTGCATCGCTCCGTAACTGCATCACTCGTGTATTCAATAATTGCATAATTACAGAAATAATTACAGAGGTATTACCCTAACTTCATGTGTTTCTAAGATATTTAATCGTATTATTCCAAAGTCAATTGCCAATTTTCTGGAGGAAAATGATATACTCTCGGAGATACAAGGAGGTTTCAGGAAGGACCATAGATGTGAGGATCACATTTTCACAATTAAAAGTATCATTGCAACTAGACTGGCTGAGAATAAACCAACCTTCTTGGCCTTCTTGGATTTCCGAAAAGCTTTTGATACTGTATGGAGAAACGGTCTTCTTTCAGTTGCCTGGAACATGGGAATACGAGGAGGTGCATGGAAGCTAATTGAAAGCTTATATTGTAATGTAGAATGTAAAGTTAATTTTGGAAATATTGACACTGACTTCTTTGATGTGGAGGAAGGTTTAAAACAAGGATGCGTACTATCTCCGATACTGTTTAATATATATATATATTAATCAACTTGCAAAAATTCTCAATGACTGCGGAACAGGTACTCGAATTTGTGATGTTCAAATAAATTGTTTATTTTGGGCTGATGACGTCGTTCTTCTTGCTAATGACGAAGAAGAACTTCAAAAAATGCTAGACGTTGCATCATCGTTTTCACGACAGTGGAAACTAGATTTCAACTACGATAAGTAGTATGGAATTTGTGTGATAGTACAATATCTAGTTGTGACAGTTAAAAATATCTCGGGGTACATATATCAAAAAACCTTTCAGATCACACTCATGTCAATGAAGTTGTGAATTAAGTCGATCTTGAACAATCACGATGACTTTAATAGAGTATATTATGGAGATATCTTATGGCGCACCATTGCTCTTCCGTGCATAAATTATGCATGCGCTGTTTGGACATGCGGGGGTGAAACAGATATGAAAAGAATTGAAAACCTACAGTTACAAATGGCCCGGTATATTCTTAAGGCCCCACGCAACACTCCGACTGCTGCTCTTTATGGCGACTTAGGATGGCAATCAGTTGCTTCCATCCAAGAATCTTGTAAAATAACTTATTTTGCTCGTCTAAGTTCAATGGATATGCACCGATGGCCAAAACTGCATTTCAACACTTTATTTACTCTAAATCATCGTAATGTCAACCAAACTCGGTTTAAATGGTTAAGTTGTATCAAAACTGCTCTTGATAAATGTAATATGAATCAACACTTCACTTACAACTCGTCACTTAATCCAAAATGGGCAAACACATTCAAGAAGATCAACAAAGATGTTTACGAAAATGCATGGTGTGAAGATGCAAGAAGCAAATCTTCCCTCACAGATTATGTTAAATACAAGAATTCTCTTATTTTGGAAAAGTACCTTCTTGACGAAACTGATTTCAAAGGAACCAACCTGAAATTTAAAGCACGTTCTAACATCCTTCCACTAAATGGCAGAATATATAGATGGAATGAGGGCATGGACAAATCTTGTTCTCTAAAGGGAGCATTGAAGACCTCAGACACTTCCTTTTCACTTGCAGCTCTCTGAATAATATTCGTTCTGAAGAGTATTTAAAGCTGGAGCGTGACCTCGGTGACCAAAATCTAGAGGCCCTTTGGCAAACATTCATTGCAGGTGATTTAGATATAAAAATATGTTTCATGTTAGGTACCCCCGTAAGTTGGGAAGAAGGTGGTAATTGTTTCGATATATTTTGCAAATCCTTTTTAAAACGTGAGATCATCGATTATTAAGGAAATATAAAATTAACTGATAAAGTGATGATAGTGGAATTTGTTTAAATGTTCTTTATAATTAATTTGTTTAATTGTAAACCTATGTATATAGGACTATCTTGTACATATATAATATGATTGTAAATATAGTTTTAAATTCAAAATAATTCCAAATCTGTTTCACTATAGGTCTAATACAAATAATGATGCTGGTAAAATCTGTAGGCCTATCAAATGTACTTTGTAACTTGATTTGATTTGATTTAATTCACCTATGTACATATGATTGTAAATAGTTATATGATTGTAATTATTGTAATAGGCCTATAGGCCTACATAAGTTTGATTTCGTGTGCATGTGTGTGAGGGTAGGCCTATGTATGTGTGATATGGGCGTGGGAGAGTAAAGGTGAGAGGGATGAGAGCGTGGGGGTGTGCGTGATTTGATCTGATTTGATTTACCTTTGTACATATGATTGTAAATAATTTTGATTGTAATTATTGTAATATAGACCTATATACATAAGTTTGATCTTGTGTACATGTGTGTGAGGGTATATTATGTGTGATATGAATGGGGTGAATAAGGGTGAGAGGGATGAGAGCGTGGGGGTGTGCGTGAGTGGGTTGTGTATCTTTTATACATTGTACATTATTTAATATTTATATTGATTAGGCCTACTATGAGTTATTGTTGTTATTGTTTGAAATGTATTTTTTGTCTTTTATATGAACGCACCGCCAATTTAGACGTGTGCCGCTGATTCAAAAGCGTCTGTTCAAATAAATAAATAAATTAGACGCATCAACATCAGCGCAAGTGCATTATTTTGTCTAATTTCTCGAGCATACACATACATATCATACACGAGAAGAAAAAAACACGTGATTTTTACTTTTTTTATAACAAAATTATCACTAAAAATATTGGAAAATAGAACCAAATATAAATGCATCAACCCGCCCGAAAAATGAATCAATCCTACGCGACGCGAACGCACATGTACGCGGAGTGCAATTAGACACAATCAATGCATGGTTTGGATTTTTCTAACGCTTGCTCTGATTGGTTCTCGCTATCGAAGAGTGTATGAAAGTTGGTTAATGGTATTAAATGGCACGTGCCCGGAGGATTTAAACTATAACGAGATCTGGGCGACCGATCACAAGCCAGATCCATTTATAGATGCATTACATCATGGTAGATTTTAGCAGGCCAGACTAACTTTCACAGAGTTAAGCATGTTAACCGCAATCCAAAGTAAGTAGTCCAATTGGGAAGATAACAAACAGAGGGAGTACGGTGACTGAAAATAGCAGAAGTGAATTACGGAGAATACTAGTACTAAGCCTACAGCTCAGTTTTTAAGCCTACAGCCTACAGCTTTTAAGGGCAGATTCGCTCAAATGCGCCCATCGATACGAAAATCACTAAACGGCAGGGCTACCCCAAAACCGTGGTACATGTACTAGGGATGCACCTTCAACCAGGGAGAACCACCTCGTATACATCTTCTTTGATTACCTTAGCCAAATGCCATTTGGCTAAGGGTCTCTTTTTCTTAGGTTAAGGGTATCTTTTTCTTAGGTTCTGATTCATTCTTTCTTTCTTTCTTTCTTTCTTTCTTTCTTTCTTTCTTTCTTTCTTTCTTTCTTTCTTTCTTTCTTTCTTTCTTTCTTTCTTTCTTTCTTTCTTTCTTTCTTTCTTTCTTTCTTTCTTTCTTTCTTTCTTTCTTTCTTTCTTTCTTTCTTTCTTTCTTTCTTTCTTTCTTTCTTTCTTTCTTTCTTTTACCAATTGTATAATGAGCCATCGTAGCCATATGCGTTTGTCAATTTTGACGAAATTTGGTTATTATGACCATTGGGTGGTGCCAGAAATGTCATGTGAAAAATTGTCTGGCACAAATGTCATGTCAAGGTCATTATAGCCCAAAACGTGTTTCTCACTTAAAATGCTACTCCTTCCCCATATTACATAGCACCGTGACATCACTTGCACACATGCATCGTCTATAACCAGTGTGTCTAAAAGTTGTACACAGAATTGGGGTCAAAGGTCATTTAGGGTCTCTTTTTCTTAGGTTAAGGGTATCTTTTTCTTAGGTTCTGATTCATTCTTTCTTTCTTTCTTTCTTTCTTTCTTCTTTCTTTCTTTCTTTCTTTCTTTCTTTCTTTCTTTCTTTCTTTCTTTCTTTTACCAATCGTATAATGAGCCATCGTAGCCATATGCGTTTGTCAATTTTGACGAAATTTGGTTATTATGACCATTGGGTGGTGCCAGAAATGTCATGTGAAAAATTGTCTGGCGCAAATGTCATGTCAAGGTCATTATAGCCCAAAACGTGTTTCTCACTTAAAATGCTACTCCTTCCCCATATTACATAGCACCGTGACATCACTTGCACACATGCATCGTCTATAACCAGTGTGTCTAAAAGTTGTACACAGAATTGGGGTCAAAGGTCATTTAGGGGTCATTTCCGGCATGTAACCAAATACCTTAAATCGGCCATCGTAGCCATATGCTTTTTGCCATGTTGACCATAGTTGAGCACTAGGACCATTGGGTGGTGCCACAAATGCCACGTGATCATTTGCGGTCAAAGTTCTTCCACTTACGGACAATGACCAAAAACGCAATTTTCACTAAAATTGACTAGGGGGCCCTATGACCCCCCTGATAGATTTGCACACAAATATGTCATCCATACAGCAAAGATAGTCCTTACAAGCCCATTGTGGTTCAATGAGCCATGTATAATAATAATTGGGCTGATCATTCCTCATTATGTGTAAAGTGTACATTATAGTAAGAATAGGTATGTCCTTGTAAGGCGTTGTAAAGATAGGTAAACAATCTTTACAGAGCCTTCCAAGGGCATCTGTGTATTTACCTAGCTGAGCTAGGTCCTGTTTTTCTATCCAATTCTTCTTCTTTCTTTCTTTACCAAATACTTTCAAAATGCTGCTGCTCCGTAAATTACATAGTAGGCCCATAATGTCGTCAGCACCATGAACCATAGGCTGGTGGTACAAATGTCGCATGAACAACTCTAGGTCAAAGTCATAAAAAGATCAACATCACCGGCTAAGGGCCGTGCTCTGTGAGCACAATGTCTAGTTGTGATTTAGTTCTCTCAAAAATACATTTGATTACAGTTAAGTTGTTGGGTTTTTTTCCTGTGAAATAAAACATTGCCGTGGTTGGGTGAGTGAGGTAATATAAACGCTAACTTACCGCTTCTTGGTCAACATGATCAGCGGTAACTGGAACGTCTGCAAAGTATTAAATAAATAAATAAATAAATATATAAATTATTCATCACTGATCTTTCTGTAATTTTATCCTAATCGCTTGTAAATACCTAGCTCGGAGATTGAGTATTTAATCATGCTTAGATATGCTTTACACTAATCACGGTACGGTCGCAATTGCAAATAACTTTTAGGCCAAAAATGTTCCAAAATTGATACCACAAAGTTCATTCTAGGATCTATTGATGTTGATAATTATTGTTTTAAACTAATTCATTCAATATTTCTAAAGTTGTTGATCAAAAAGTCAATTTGGTAGGCACGGTTTTGTCAGTTCAGTACATGTAACTTAAAACTTACAAGCGGCATCGCTCAGGCAGGGTTCGGAAGTTGACATATTTTCACTCGCAATTTAAGCGTCGTCGTTTTTGCAATGTAAGCGCTCGACGCTCTCTTACAAAGGAAGTAAACAAAGAGTATGCACTGTTAGAATTTGACAGTAATTTTTACGATAGAATACTTGGCAACTAAAGTTGCCAGCATTCTACCGTAAGAACGACGATTTTACAAGGAAAAAACGGTAGAATGTCAATAATCGTGTATAAAATACGGTAGAGAGCACGTACTGTAAATGTTACCGTTCTACCGTTAAAATTACAGTTGTTGCCGTAATAACTATACACTTTAGGCATATACGTAATACGAAATAGGATTTCAACAGAATCTGTCAGGACAATACGGCTATTTTACTATCAAAAAATTGGAAGATGCAGCATAGCACTTTATACACACATGCGTACCCCGCACACATGGTACTAACATGCCTTTTTTCAGTTAAATAGTAGTTTCATTTTACGGTAAATAACCCAAAAGTTTACGCGAAGTGTCGGAAAATGAAGGCAAATTATTTTATAGTGTGCGTATTGTTCGCTTTTCTGTAAAAGTGATGGAATATAAATGCTCTTGTACCAATAACATTATTTATTTTTAGCGGGAAATATGTCTTCCCAAAATATTCCATGTTTTGATAATATCAATAAAGTATGGTTGGCAATGCCAATGACTTGAAGCGTATCAAATTTGGTTTAACATACTAAACTGACACATACCTGAATGTATGCCCCTTCCATTTTCCGGATCTACTCCCGCTGGTGGTGGCGGAGGTGGTGTTGATGGTGGTGGTGGTGGTGTAGATGGCTCTTCTACAGGAGTACCCTACAAACACAAACAAAAAATATAGCTAGGATAAGAGCCATGAAACATACTCAGTCAAGCGGAAGAGTGTGGGGGTGCGACGCATCCTATCCCACCCCCACCCCACTTCTCGGGTAAACTTTTAAAAATGTACATAAGACGATCGAAAAACCCAAGAAGAACACTTTTGAATGTAGGCAAATTTATTTCACAGAAAGGTCCACTGAATTCGCCCCATCTTTGTCACGCGCCTGTCCTTAATGACAGAAAAATGGCTTATGGTTGCTTTATTACAGTTCCCTCATCATCATGAAGTTGAGAATGGCTTTGAGAATGTAGCCCCTGGGATGTTTGTTCTAAAATAGGGTTATATCAAGATATGTTTTAGGATTGAAAACATCCCAAATAAAGAAATGCAAAGGAAAATCGCATTTGAAAAATATATTTCTCCCGCGGAGATTGTTCTAGGCCTAACATTCAAAAAAACTTTAAAAGTGTAATGTGACATCTTTACTAGCATTTCTACCCATTTAACTCGTGATGAAGGATTAAGATTAAGGGTCCGTTTAATATTTACAATCGCCCTTAATGGATGTTGAATAGAAATTATTGATAATAGAAGAAGATAAAACTAAATATTTATATTCAAATGTGTCCAAATCAGTCGGAAGTCAGAAATATTGATTCTAAGATATAGCCTAAAAAGGAAAATGATTCCTTTTGTTTCCGATTGTTTTGAAAACGCTTTTATATCTTTTGAACTGGTTGTTCCATTTTAGTGGGGTTTCCTGCAAAATGCATCTTTGGAAATGCTAGTTACAATCCAATTATAAACTGATCGACGTCAGACTGATTTTGCTTGTTCACACCACATATTATGTTATCCTGTTTTAACTTGCTGGTTTTTTTTAAGACGTGGCCTATGTTTCTTTGCGTTTTGCTTCGAGTCCTTTCACAAAATTGCCAAAAGCATGCATGTTTAGACTGTGCACGTCATGTAGGCCTACTTAACGTTGGTGTTATCAAAAGGTTAGGTCGCTACAGACTTTTAGGTAATTATTGTGGATGCTTATAGGCCAAAAAAGGGCGTTGTCTCATGTTGCGCAACATTGCGATTTTTATAGCCTACTTCTTATTATTAAAAAAAAAAAAAAAGTTTTTTATATGACAAATCCAGAAAAACATTTTAAAACATAAGTTTAGAATTTCTTGTTTGAAATCAAGATCAAATATATTTTAAAAGCAAAGTAAAATATTCTTTACAATCAAATGAAATCCCCAATTATCCTATAAAAACAATTTGCACTGATTTGACAATCAATATTATGTTATTTACCATACCACATTATACATGCCAGGATATCTTTTTTAGAAAAAATCCTCTTAACCATTTTTGGCATAACAAATCTCAGATCTATTATATTCATACCTGTACAATCCACGGTTAAATGTGTATATTTGCATACATCCGTTATGTTGTGTGAATTAAAATAAAAAAACTGAACAAGTTAAGTTTTTAAATTAAACAACTAACCGACATAAAACACTTCTACTCATGTATCATACATGCACAGATTATTATATCGTATGTACGTCAAGGAACTCAATTTGTTTTTAAGTCGAATTATACCTGCAGAGTAGTCCACGGTTCATAAAAGTTCATCTGATACGCTGTGCTGATTATGAAGATAAGTTCAACGTTTGATCCACACGCAATTAAATGGATTCCTTCTCTTCTCCATTCGTAATTTAACTGCTCACATGACGAATAATATTCTCTTCAAAACTTGAACATGATGAAAAAGTATATGCTAAAAAAAGCTCGCCAATTGACTTGATTTTGACCAAAATCACGATTTACATCCGTCTTGATGCTCCTTCGCTGTACGTATGTGGTTGGGCGACATGTATGCAATCATCAAAATGATTATCAAATCCATGTACTCATCTAACATCATACGTGGCTCGAGTGCAATCCCATTGCCATCCCATAAGTCACTCAGAAAAATAAATTGCTCTAATTTGACGTTTTAATGTAGTGTTCAATAAACAGTTGCTTCAGTCATCCTCCACGTCCGCAATTTAAGACTCGTCGTCTGCAATACCTTTGTAAATATAGGCCTACAGTGTTATACCCCAATAGTAATTCCGTGTGCGCCAATGACCCTTCTCCACCCAACATCATCCAAGACTTTAAAGTCTACTTATATATCATCATCTGTTGCAATTTAATTCGATTGAAATTGTTTTAATAATTGTACATGTTACAAGTTTACAAACATTGTACTTTTATGTACAGCACATGTACCGTATACTCTGCATGCAGAAGTTGTCGGGAAGAATTATTTCCCCGGCCCCGTTCCCCAGTCCCCCGCCTAGAAGCATCTGTTACATCGTGTAATTCACTCTGTAATTTCTTTAATTGTGACAAGTCTAATTAGACTAAAACATACCATCGACATACCATTGTTCCATGCAGTATCTGTTCGCTCATCATAACCCCTATTATTTTCTGCTACATCACATTAATTTGAAAATTATAAAAATAAATAAGCAAACTTACCGGTGCTGCTGTTGGTGTATTACTCGTCGCTGTTGGAGTTGATGTAGTCGTCGGCATTACGCTAAGAGGATGCGTAGTTGTATCATCTGACATTATAAAATCTATAAACTACATACACCATGTGTGTAACATACAAACTATGTCAGATATGATGAGCATATGCAATGCGCAGCAATGAACTTACACGTTGATGTCAAGGGCTTGCAGACGACAAATACAAATTTGAAATAAAATGATCAAAACTTTCAAAATGTTAAACTTTTATTTTAAAAAATTGAAATCTAAGGGAATAAGTACATACAAACATGCCTAGTAATTGTTCAGTGATTCATAACATAGCTTTTCGAGGTAGATATTGTTACGACGGAAGCTTAAAGCAGAGTCATGAGGAAAGATTAAAACACATTTTATTTATAAGTACTAAATGATATATGATGCCATTGCAGTTGTCAGCGATGGGTTCGTATTTCGCTTGAAGTCAATGGTAGTGACATTGAAGATTGAGATAACAGATATTGTCATAGAGTATAGCCATAATTATTATCATTTTATGTCAACAACAAAAGGATGATCACCCTTGGAACAAGTTCACAAGGGATCTATTTTGGTTGTTTGAATTGAAAACATTATGCCTTTCTTTTTCGCATAATGTTCATACGGCGATTATAGCGTGTCCCAGAAAATGCTTTATAAATAAAAACTAAATTACAAGCAAAAGTAAGTTTTGTTTATCTGTTTTGATGATAACGGCAAATCTGATGATTACAACATTATTGATGTGTTTGTGTTCAGTAAATTAACAGTATGCACTTCCCCACAACTTTGAAATTAAATAAACATGATGAAAGACGAGTCAACTATTATTGAGAAGCTTATCTCTCAATGTCTCTGTGTGAGGGTTTATATGGGTTCGAGGGTGACTTTGTCGGTGGGGTGTGTTCTACATGCGCACGTTATGAAATGAGTGCAATTCTTTCGTCAAGATACAACATAACTCAAGAACCACAGGACCTACAAAAGTATATCTGTGATATTTGATTTCTTCTACACGCTTGCTATATGAATTGAGCAATGCAATTTTAATTTTTACTAAAGCTCACTACCATTCGCAAGATGCTGTGAACTACATGTTTTTGTTGCTACTTCGACCAACAATACATCGTATTACCTTAAGGTTAGCAACTAATTTAAACTGTTGCGATTTGGTAGTTCACAGTATCTTGTGAATGGTAGTGAGCTTTGGGAAAATTTGCATTGATCATTTCATAGCGAGCGTGTGGAAGAATTCAAATATCACAAATATACTTTTGTAGGTCATGTGGTTCCTGAGTTATGTTGTAAAGAGGGCTGAAACAACAACACTTTTGTAAACGTACATAACTCATTAACAACAATAAATCAAGCACGTTCTCAAAGTATATGATTTGTAGAATTAACTTTTGCAAAACATTAAAGTGTTATTTTTCAATAATGTATTGATTTAAATATTGAAAATTTATTTTTTGGCTGCTTCGACCAACAATACGTCGTGTACCCTTAATGACAGAGAATGTCCTTGTCCCTACCTAACTCCCTATTTTTTTAATGTTACGCATGTTACGCCAATTTTTGTAGGCCTAATCCCACGCGCCGTGGAGTTATTGGGCTATTCCAAAAAGTAATGCCCCCCCCATGTGAAATACTGCGTGCAAATCGGCGGCAACGATTTACCATAAACCAAGGGGGTGACACTAAATTCACGGTTGTTTTATTTAGCACGTAAACCGAGTAACAAATCCCGCTGGTTTGCTAGCTAGAAAATGAGGCCAGTTATCGATCGGTTATGAATAATTCATATTCGACCCCTTGATCATGTTAATTACGGACGGTTAACAAATAAAGCCGCCGTTTAGTTTTTTTGAACTTTGTCTGTTCAATGCGAGTCGCAAGCTTGAAAGCACGCCCGCTATAAGAGCTGATCATTTGACAGCTATTTAATTGCGCAATTAACTCAATATAGAATTCGAGTCAAGCAATTAACTCAATATAGAATTCGAGTCAAGCTCTGTCTGTGGATATTATGAACGCCCCCCTAGCCAGGTCAGAGCATCATTTTAATAACAATATGCTATTAACATAAGAATTGGACACATGCATATTACTAAGTGTCACATCCTGATCCTAGTAACTGAGATGTGTGTTTCATAACAAACCATAATTTATTCTATGCAACATGTCCAAGTAGAATACATGAATAGAATACATTAAATCCTTTGTTATACAATCTATAGAAATGTACTCACTGATTATAACACTGAATAAATTAAATAGGCCTAATCTCTTCCACATAGACAATTCAATACTACCCATGTATGTATCTTCTATAATGTGTTGTTAGGAAAAGAGATTAAAAAAAGCTATAAGGTCATCAAAGGTCAGGTTATAGGTCAATTGGTTCAGGTCAAATTCAGGCATCAATTTTGAATACATGTGATAGTCTGTGATATCATACATGTCATAATGAGGCATCAATTTTGATATTTTGTCTGTTACTGGATATATAATGGAAATGTGTGAGGTGGATATACTAAAATACCTTGGGATGTAAATGGTGAGTACAATTTAGATTGCCTAGTTGAGATGGATTGGGCAAATAAATATAAAATAGTTACCAAAATCACAAAAATGAAGCTTACGGAAAGCTACCTAATATGGTGGTATAGGTGACAAAAAATACAATCTTTTTCAACATTGCTGTAGTGTGGTTGTGGTAACCTGTTACCTATGGCTTAATTAAGTTTCAGTGAAATAGTGTCGCAAGGTCAAAATACAAAATATAGCTCAACATTGAAAATAGAAGCATTTTAACCGGTTCGTTTTTTGATAGTTGTGGAGCACCAAGTTCATGAAGTCATAAAAGAAATCAGGGACCACTTATTCCCATTTTACATATCAACACTATTTTCCTAACGTGTTAGCAACACATATCCAAAATTTTAACGAAATCCGTTGATAGTAAGCTTTCCAAAATGAAGTGAATTTAAAACATCAGTGATGTACCACTTTTTGGCTTATACCATTAGAAGCATGTACGCTTCATTGATACTGATGCCACCAATTGAACGAGAAGATTTGCCCCTTCATTTTGCATACCACTTTGTCCAATTTCTTTTTCCCATTTCTTCACAAAATGCAAAAAAAAATGCAATGGGTGTAGTACCCCCTTAAAGCCTTAATGTACGATCTTTTTAAATTTTAGATTGTTCTTTTTTCTTCCAAAATGATAATATGCAATCATTATGAAAGTTCCCAATACATTTGGACGCGAAAAACATTGGGAATTTGCAAAGAAATAACATCATAAACTTCACCTCTATCACTCGAAACATTTGGATTAGGACAGCGAGTGCGGCCTCAGAGTTAGTCTCCTACGCGGCCAGTTTGGTTACGCTCCCTCCACATGTGGAGGGAGCGTAACCAAACTAGTCTATAGTTTGCGATCGTGGCCGACATCTAAAAAATTATGATTTTATGTCGGACCAACAGAAAATCATCCCGTTTTACTACAAATAGGGCGAATTTGACAGTTTGCTCATAGATTTAAGTTAGAACATGTGTAAGTATTACAAATAATATGCCAAAAAATCGGGTTTGAAAAAAATAAAGGTAAATTCTGAAAAAAGATCGTACATTAAGGTTAATTGTAATGCTCCGACCGACACCATCTTATACCTAAACCAAAACTTGGCCACTTGAGTGCACATGCCTTCCTCACGGTGTTTATTATGAAGCAACCTACGAGTTCCGTCGGCAAGGTATAACGGCGAATTGAAACACACCAGCTAGCTAACGGATCTCGAAATTATCCCGGGGAATTACTCACAAAACACACATGAAGAAACAACAGGAAGAACAGTTGATATAAACACGGAACAGCTTCCGGGACCACATTCACAGGCGAATAATTGGAACCCAGCCATAGAAATATGTTGGGCTGTGAATTTGGTCCAGGAATGTGTTCCATGTCAGTGCATTTTGCTGTTATGTCAGTTGGACAACTGTTTGGTTACTGACCAGTGTTTAGATTAGAGTATTGAAGTAATCCTGTGTGCAATTTTTGTTCAATTTTATGACGAGGATTTTAAGATATGACCTTGTGAAAAATTATAAGTTTCTTTTTGAGGCCAGTTTACAAATACTATTTACAGCTCACTTTACGATATTTTACTCCATCAGAGTCTAGGCGCTGACTACGAAGAAATCTAGTCATAATTCAATTTCCCCTGATCTAGTCAAGCGTGCTCTCGTGGCAAACAACAGAGGCCCAGGAGGGTGAAAGTGCATAGGAACAATGCCGGGAACTACATCACGCTAGTGTTCGACTAAGGCTACATCATTTTTAACGCATGCGTGTTCGTCAATACAGCTTTAGTCTCCTCCACCTTCGCAACACGGTACGTGGAGTGACTGGAATCACACTGACGGCGGAGGAGAATACTAACTGGTCAGACAATTTAATTCTATCAAGCATATAATACCTGAACAATCACCGTCATTTGATCGATTTACTACAGAATATATTGTATACACAAAATATAATTTTAAAATTGTAAACCTGTTAACTTATATATTTGTGTACTAAAGTATAAGGACACGTGAATAAAATCATGTAGAAGACAAAATGGCCGCTAATCCGCCTATTGTCTAGACTTAGACTACATCTTCCGGTTTGTTATGTAATACTAGGATGCCTATCCCTTTGTATCGATCCCTGAGAGGCCTTGCATATGACGTATCATCCCGTAAATATGGCGAACTACTCAAATGCATTCAACAAAAGCATGATTGCAATCTACCGTGACAGTTCGTCTCACACACATAACCCTGCACTACGATCAAATAGGTTGATGGCAACATTTGACTGAATGGACTGCACTCCGCCATAACTACGGTGAAGGACACCGGTTCAAATCCTTTGTTTGGAGCCAATCGATAATTTCATGCAGAGCCTCTATTGCTTAGTGATATTTGAGTAATTAATCAATTGAAGAAAAATAGCGCCATAACAATATTGAATAAGATTGTCATGAGTTGTACACAAACTAATAGGGGTGCAACTGTTCAACTTAGTCTCTTTCGTACAGTACAAAATTACAGTAAAAAAGCGATTTGCACACAACTAATACTCTTAAAGAGATAATGAAATAATTTAATTAGCAAACCGTCGATCTATCGGCACAGGCCTCTTAAGTTCCTCACGAAGACGTCTCCAAAACAAGTACTGTCCATATCAATCACCTGGCCACTTTAGGCACTGCACTTTACAGAGTAGTTGTCTAAACAACAGAGTCTTTTTATTATTTGGAATCTCTTCCAGGATGATAAAAATCATCACATATCGATTCTCTTCCAGGACTCTATAATGTGCCATCTCTAGTTCTTTAATACACCAGTTGTCTTCAAAAAAATGTGGTGAGAGTATAAGAAGAACCTTGCGGCTTCTTTGCATGTGAAGAAATATTTCATCTAGCTTTGTTCTCCCAATACGCATGTCTCGACACCTTAGGAAAAGTCTGAAAGGTTCCTCTCCTTGTTCAATATTGGGTAGAAGCTCTCCATGTACCCAATCATCAGCACTTTCTTCATGGTAGGGGACATAGGCATCATATCGAGGGGGTCCATTCTCATCATCATCGATACGTTCAGCATTTTCAATAAGATGGTGTTGTTGGTTTCTTCTTCTGTTGAACAGCAGGAAAAATTTGTACTTGATGTGCCACCAATAACGTACAATCAAAATTCCTGAAATTAGTACTATAGTACAAGCAATGGCAATTAAAATATATTTCCATAGGTGTAATGCACAATCTAAATTTACCTGTGTAATACTGTAATCTTTTTCTGAATCTGGGTAAAAGCATGTATATGGTCCCATATGAAGATGGGCCATGGTATCTGTGAGTATTCAGTTCCTAAATGCCTCCACCTTGCAATGACATTGATATTGTAATGTCTGGTTATGTTTTCCCATAATTTGTAACTTTAATGATCTCTAAATATTGATTACTGTAAAGTACGTTAGTGTGCCTTTAACGCAGCATCTTTTAATCACACTATCTAGGTCAAGCGCAAATGTAACTTCTAATTGATTTGAGCATGAGCGATTGTGAAGTAAACAAGTTGTAAACAGCGACCTTTGACACCAATCATGGCCGCTCGCATGGCTAGTTGAATCTGCGATGGCATATCGTCTTTCACCTACATTTTACTATAGAAAGAATGACTGATTTATTCACAAACCAATGAACGAAGATGGGTATAGTATCAAAGTAAATAAAGAGCCGTAAATAGTAAAGAATGTGTGTATAGAAGCGTCATTTAGATGGTTTACCCTGCCTCCGTCCTTCAAGGTTTCAGGTTTGTTTACATTTTACAAGTCACTTCGCTCGGATGAATCTATTACTGCCAACCCAGTATCGTGTATAGTAAATCGTGGAGTAGATAGCGGTATTTCATCCTATATGTTTGGTTGTCCACCTGAACCCAATGTAGGTCCATCTGTTGGACTCTATAGATATGGATTAATATTAAAATCTATGAACTCGACTGATTGAGATAGAATTTCTTTTGGGACTATTGCGATACTGTTGAAACTAAGGCTCAAAGAACTTAATTGTCTTAAGGGCTGGGGTATGAGCGACCTTGAAGTACCGGTATCTGGAGAGGGGAAGCAATGAGTTACCCCAAATGACAGCGGCAGGTAGTGACTGGGCCGCCGAGTGCTAATATATATTTATTTTTGGAAGGTTCGTGTTTGTTTTAAATTTTGGGGCGTTTTTCCAAAATTTGATATTTTTGGTGATATTTCAAAAAAGCGACATGCCAAAGACAACTCTTTGGGCACATAGTTTGTTATTGTTATTGCAGTTATTTTCCACATACCTACGTTAACATTCGATTGGGTGATTTACTAATATTATATATTTTATGACTGCAATTTGGCGTTTTCAATGCGTTTTACACGTATCATGAAATTAACGAAAATATCTAGTCACGCTGCTTTTAGAATTTTTACCTGATCGTCGGCTTTTGCAGGCAACAGAATGCAGATTGGCTCACGATAGATGTCGTATTCCTCTATGTGGTTCACTTATTGATAATTTGAGTTTGCCTTCCTTGTAACAACACACACATTGCCGTCTGGAAACCGGGTCTGGTACTGATTTTGGGACAGCCATTAGACTTCAGCGCCGTATCAAATCTCATAAAAACCACACGACTGACGACTATGTGTTTATGTTTCCCGCACGAAAGCTTGTGTCTACATCTATTACTATACTTCTTTGGAAACGTTGACCTTTGACCATTCTTTGTATAACGCCCTGATATGACCTTGATATGTTCGCTTGATTGGGTAAGTTATAGCATCCATTTCATTGAGGTGTTAGGACTGTGCAGTAGATAATACTCCAGGGATACAATAGTTTAACATGGTGTGTAAGCATGGTGAAAGACTCATTATTGATTAGGCGCGGACATATTAAAGGCACAGGTCCTTTGCGTGTGTAGCAGAAAATTATAATAGAATGTGTGAATAGAATGTTTGGAATTTTGCAACTAAAATACTAACTGCATTCTGCATTATGTATTTATTTATTTATTTAGGCCTATGCCTATTTATTTATTTACTGACTTATTTATTTATTTTATTTATTTGGTATATTAGTTAGTAGGCCTAGTTAGTAATATTCCATGATAGGCCTACGTCGGTTTATTATTGATTGTTGATAACTTGACAACTTGATTGATTGATCGATTGATAGTCATTTTACATTATATTCCTAGTTTATAGGTCAATTTGAATAGCATCGTACATTAGATAAATAGACCTATCAGTATTGATTTATTCTATTCAGCAATATCAAGGATTACTATCAAACTTCTCATAGCTAATTGTCAGTTGGCTCAGTGGTAACGCAGTAGGTTTTACAACACGGAGGTCCCGGGTTCGATTCCCACCTCTGCCTATTTCTTGCAAGGCTGAGAAAAAATGAAATTTCTGGACTGCAAACTTATTTGGCGCGCGATCTGAGCTGGTCCTTTTCTGGTGGCTGTGTCTGTTACAGGCACACTCCCTCTGCATCCAAACCAGGTTCACGCTCATTGCACCTCCCTTAAGTGCTGCAAATTAATCATTGATGTCAGTTCGTTGTCATCTAAATTCAGATATTTTAAGCTACTGAAATAAGTAAGAAGTTTATAATCAATGTTGGTTATCCCATTGTTACTCAAATCAAGACTTTGTAATCTAGGTGCTTTGAAGATAATCAGTACAGCAATGTCGCCATCAAAGTGCCGAAGCTTATATAATAAGGACAGTGTTTGTAAAACAGGTAACTGCATTTATTTCCGCGTATATCTTGTTGTAAATGACGCACTCAGAAAAATCTAAAGTCTTGAGAAAGAAACAGGTAGAATTACTTTCGCAAAAGCTGATTGTGGTTGCACTAGCATCAAATGATTCCAAGTATGGTGCAACCCGACATATATTTGCACAGAATCTAGTATTTTCTTTTTGGTGCCCGACACTTAATTCTTTCAAATTTTGTGGAGAGCATGGCCAAGGTGTATTTTTGTCAAATCCGTCAAGATTGTTAGATGATAAGTCAATTTTTTCAAGTGATGAAATGTTACACATCTGCTCCCATATAATTAGGGATTCAATCATGTTGCACCGTTGTTCATCACCGATTAACACCGATGCGTCCGCGCCGTTTGCGTGGTTTACTTCGCGAGGGCAGCTAAAGCTGCCCGAGCGAAGTAAACCACGCAGACGCGAGTTGTTAAACGGTGATGAACAACGGTGAAACATGATTGAATCCCTTTCAACAACGAAAAGAAGCTAAAGATCGTATAATTCGCGATTATTTCACGAAGAATATATCACTTAATCATTGCCACTCATCTTTACAAAAACTTCGATGATTTCTCTGTTGATATCAGCAATAACACTAGGGCCTAGAGAATAAGGGGCCTACAGAAGCCGCTACCTGAAAAATACTGAATTCAACAGCTCTCAGATTCAACTTGCAAGCTTGCACACGCATTGCACGCACAAAAGTTCCAGACATGACGAATTTTACGAGCTCCCGCGTAATGCGTAGTCTCGCTCGCGTTCGCGTATGGCCACGCGTTTTGAACTCGCCACCCAAAAATGGTGGTTTTGTTACGCTTTTCCAAATCGAGACTCATTCAAATTGTTATATCTCTGCTTAAACAAAAGTTATTGTAGTGTGTTTGGTGTCAATTTGTAGCTAAATGAGTGCCCTAACAGACCTCCAAAGGAACAATATTGTATGAAAATAAAGATAAAACTTTTAATTCCTTAAACCATTCAAAAGGTGCACCTTGAAACTCATCACATTCATGATATTCAAAAGATTGTAATTCAAATGACTGCAATGACGCTTTCCAAATTCCCCATGATGCAAAAGTTGTTGAATTGAAGTTGATTGCCGTGCCTGTATTGATAGTTAAGTCTTGAAGGGGTGAATTTAGTGAGCTCAAAGCATTTATGGCTGAATGGATATCAACCTGAAGTTCAAGGTAGAGACTAGTAAGATTATGGAGTGTCTCAAATGCAGGAAAACTGGTACTGCTGGACACCTGGTGAAATTCAAGATATGTCAAAGGAATCACTCGGTTACATTTATTATTGGCATTCAGGTGATGGATATTTTCTTCATATGATGAACAAAACTTGATTTCAGGACAGGATCCACCAACTGTTATTTGAAGTTGTTGTAGGTTGTGTAATCCAGTCAATAGTTTACCAATTTTATCACAGTTATAGATTGCACCATCAATGTAATAGTTCATGTAAAGATGAAAGTTGGGCAAGAGAAGCGACAGTAATAGTGTCTGATCCATCAGTAAATAGCATATATAGAATTTGTAAGTTTTGTTACCCTTCAAGTGATGAAGTACTATGATTTGTTACATATTGCCAACCAGTAAGTATCTGCAGTGAGATGAGATTCCGTGAGTTTGCCAAGTGTGCTGAAGGTTTTGTCACTGATGAAGGATAATAAGATTTCAGTACTCAAGTCCAAGCTTAGTAGATCATAAAGTCCAGTAAATTCCCCACCATGCAATGCTGATATAAAGTTGAAAGATAGATCAATATGCTGTAACTTGTGAAGGCTGCTAAATACATTAGCATCTATATATGAAATGGAGTTGGAACGTAGTTTCATAGTTAATAGTTCATCAAGTCCAGTGAATGCACCAGAATTTAAGAGAGCGATATTGTTGTCAGTAAGATCCAACTGTTGCAACTTGTGAAATTCATGAAATGCATGATCAGGTTTATTGGTACTTAGGTCAAGTGATTGTATTGAAGTAGCGTGGTGTAATGGCGGAATACATTCCAGACCTCTGAACATACAATCCATATTGGTATAATTCCACATTTTACAAGCCAAGCTCCCCTTTGGATAACATGAGTTCTGTTCTGTTGGATATTGATGTGAAGATTGCAGCACCCAGTACATAAGCAAAGTACACAGAAATTCTCGCGATTCACAATACAATGCGCCGCCAACGGTTGCTCTTGCTAGTCCAAACTTTGACCTCCAGGGTCGACATCGCTTTCCTAGCCACCATTGGGTTTTTACGCGAGTGTGATAATAATAATGCTAAAAACAGCTTCACAAAGGATTCCGTGTGATCAATAGATCGAAAATGGATCTACTACAATTATTGTAAACTTCTGTTTGGTGTAGGCATATATACGCGTGAACGTAATTATAATTATTGACATTTACACACTGCACAATGACATGTTCCCGTGTTGAATTCGTATTACGCGGGCTTTGGATGTTGACATTTTCCCATGCTGCACTGCGTATATCGGCCTTTCCCCAGCTACCGCTGGAGGCGCATCGTATTGTGAATCGACCGAATTGTAGTGTTAGTACAGAAGCCATGGCGAATTCAAAATTGCTGTGCTATAGGGACAAGATGACCAAATAGTGTAATCATGGAGGTATATAAATAAATGGAGAATGATCGCCAGAATTCTAATCTCTTAAGTGGAGATTATCCTATTACCTCTATTCAATGAGTCACCAAACTTGAATGACTAGCCACTTCAGCCAAGCTATTGATCTCCACGATGGTTATGAGACTCTACCATGGTTCATTGATCGTCACTCCCAAAATTTCCTCATAGGAATTGACCCTACATTGACCCGTACCGGAAGGCTTGTAAAAGAGACTGTATAATGACGTCAGCTAGTCAATTAGCTGTTCAAAGTCGCCAGTTTTGATAGCTTATAGTTTCAATGTATGATTGTGCGAAAACCCGATGAAATTTGGATGTTCTGTTCTCAAGTTATGAAACTGTTTTCTACACTAGTTGTGCCGTAACTTGACAAATATACTTAGTTTTCATGTTCATATATTAAGCTTTTAAGGGGGTCTGAGGGAGTTCAAATATAGTGCAAATGAAAGCAAAACGTTTTTACCTTCCGATTGTGAAAAATTATGTTGGGCCAATTTGGGCCAATTGAGTTAAGAGCGAGTAAGATTTACCGGAAGTACTTCGAATTCAGCTAAAATCTTTTCATCATCATTAAACTTCTCATTTTATAATAAATAATTATCAGTATTTAGGCCTAAATGATTATTAATATTATTAGGGGCCATCATTTTCTTTGGAGGGGGGTTCCAAATAGGCCTATACGGGGGGTCATAACTTTTGGAAAGAAAAATAGGGGTCATAGCCTAATTTAATTTGTCAAGAATCATGACCAAAATGTAGGGGTCACAATATGACCACAGATATAGGCCTACAGATAGGGTGTTTATTTTATTCAAAAAGACTGATTTCAATGCAATTTTTTGGCGAAAATGACATTTTGATATCAAATTTTCTGAAACATGAGCACTTTCCAATAAACATTATAAGTAACTGCATTTAGCACCCCATTGAAATAAATGACCAGTGAAACAGACTTAACAATGTAATCAGCTTAGCATAATCAATATCCCTGAAATTGCCTATTCAACAATAATTGGTCATAACCAACGTAGTACAAAAGATGCTTGGCTAGATCATTCTCCATTTATTTATATACCTCCATGGTGTAATGTTTGAGTCTTTCATACATATATTAGTACCAGTAATGGCTGAGCTTTAATGGTGCATTGATACGTTTCCTGTTGTGTACAAGGTTGCCAGAATGTTTACAAGCAAATGAACAGTATAAAATTACATAAAGATAATAGCAGATGTAGTTTCGATAATGCAAAGTTTCAGTCCAACAGGAAATACATAAAAAAACCCTTATTTACGCCCCTGCTTGTTTGTTAACATTCAAAACGATTTTCCAGAATCAAAGCCCCAAAAACCACCCCACAATCACAGTTGGTAGAATGTGTCCTTTTTTGGAAAGGGAATATGAATAATGGCAGTCAGCCTTTTCCTCGGAATCCGCCATCTTGTGGGTACTGCCGTTCTGCATGTCACAGGCGGCATAGGAAGCGCAACACGTGACGTACGAGGCTGGCGAAGATACAGGGCTGACAGCCCCATTCAAAATACACGGTTAGCAATTACAAATGGAAAATTAACATACTTGCAGTGTGGTACATTGTCGTACCCCGACGGTTTTAGAGTAAGATAATTTTGCTTTGACACATAACAAATTTAGAATTGTTTGTGAAGATTTCATGATTATGTGTTAATCCAATGGCGACCTCAAAATTGGCGATATCGCTTCCATCACCGCCTGGCATGTCATGCGTTAGACATTACGCCCCGATTACGCGGAGGCGCAGCGCGTGACGCACCTCTTCAGTCAAGCGTCAACGCGGTGATCTTAGCAACAAGGCACTCCGTACCCACAAGATGGCGGCGCTGACGTCACAATGACTACCTCTATTGTGCCAAGATCATTCTGCATGTACATTGTATAACAATTGTGTACTCCACTTTGAAATTTGAATCTCAACAGGTACATTTGTTGTTTAATTTAAATTCACCTTTTTGGTAAATCCCATAAACTTTTGCGCGAACACCTCTGATGTCATCACTTGACGTCACGCTGATGTGCACATCATTAGCGAACATCGTTGCGAAAAAGTCGGACAGAATAGATGAATGAAAGCTTGAGTCCGTTGCTTCCGACGCCGCCACTGTTGTCTCCCATCCTCCTTTGATTCCAATTTCTCGACCACTTGTCGTGCAGAGAGGCAGGAAATAGTAAAGTAAGAATGAAAGCACAAGAAGTAAGGGTAGAAAAGGGCAAGAAAGTAATAAAAAGAACAAGCAATAAAGAAAAAGGAAAAAAATAACAGAAAGTAAACGAAATTCAACCAAAGATTAATATATTAGAAAGAATATTGAGAGAGAAAATTAAGCGAAAGGTGAAAATAATTAAGTCTGCAAAACATGCCAAAAAGGTACCAAAATAATTATATTTGCTCTCATTTGTAAGTGACATTCCAATGTATAATCATGCTGAGTTTGAAGCAGCTACTATTTACAGAATCAAAGTTATAAGCGTAGGGTAGAACTTATTGAATGACCCTCGTATATGTAAAGTAACTCGAGCGATTACATCACCATAGCTGAACCATGGGGCTTCAAGTGTATAGACCCAAAATAGGAATATTGACAAGAGTCTTGTGAGGAGTAATAAAATAATAAATTTTGGATTTATAAAGCGCCTTTCTCCAGATCTTAGAGGACTCAAAGCGCTGTAATTTCGCTGCAATGGTGAATCATCACAATCAGATCGTATCAACTAGGTTGCTGCCGAACGGTGCACACCTATCCGTATTACCGGTGGGGATATTGCTTTTATTATTATATTTTTTATTTTTCTCTTTCATTTGACACCACTCGGGGGTCACACCTTCTTGCTGGGCATTTCGAGATGTGAAAAGGACCCAAAATATGAATATTGAACCAGGTCTTATGAGGAGTGTTACCCACAGTGCGGAAAATTCTTTTTTATTATATTTTTTACTTTGTTTTCTTTCATTTGACACCACTTGGGGATCATACCTTCTTGGCATTTCGAGATATGAAAGGGACCCAAAATATGGTCTTATGATTCTCTACCTTTATCTCTTTCATTTGACACTACTCGGGGGGTCATATCTTCTTGGCATTTTCAGATATGAAAAGCACCCATATGAATATTGACCCGTTTCTAATAATTTTTTCCTCTTTCATTTGACACCATTATCGGTGGTCATACCTTTGTGGCATTTCGAGATGTCCATTTCATACCAAAAGGTTAGTCAGTAAGTATCTTAGTAAGCAAGTAATTAAAGCTAGCTTTCTTTTGTGCCCTTCGTTTTTCTATTTTGTTTGTAGGCCCTACCTAGACTACCCCGTAGTCCACTTGCCCATTGTGCATACTCTGGATATTGTATTTAAACTTAAAACTCTTGATTTAATTAATGTGTGCACAATTCATAGATTTTCACATCTGATCTTTTCAGTCACCCTACTCCCTCTCTTTGTTAGCTTCCCAAGTAGACTACTGACTTTGCCTTGCGGTTAAGATTTTAACACGGGACTCTATGTGAGTTAGGCCAATTTCTGGCCTAACTAAAATTGGCCATGATGCAATGCATCTTTAAATGGATCTGCCTTGTGATTGGTCGCCCATATCTCGCTATGGTTTAAATCTTCTGGGCCCGCGCCATTACCATTAACTACACCGTACACAACTGTCTGTGGTATTTGCGGCGCTTTTGTGTTGACGCGAAAGTTAATCTCTCATCAAACATCTAGCGCGTACTTGTGGTTAATGGACTGATAAACAAGTATGCTTGACAGTGTGTTTTTAGAGAGCAAAGTCCAGGGGGTAATGTTCTGCTTACAATTCAAAGTCCATAGTCGAATTTTCGGGGTTCGCTATCAATAAACTGGTAGATTCCAAAATCAGAATTGTTCAGTATTAAAGTGAGCCATTATAATTATGCAAGATAATGTTGCATTCAATTACTTTTATTGTCACTAATCATCTGATATTTTTAACTCTTTATGACCATTTTACTATTGAATACTTTAATTTTAATAAACATCAGTATAATTTTGAGTTCAACGAAATGGGTTCATCATGACTAATAATAACATATTTTTAATAAAATTCGACTATGGCATAGTCTCGGCCCTACCCAGCAAACACAAAACGTTTTACAGAAAACGTTTATATGTCGGGTTATTTCAAGGGTATAACATGTTTTAATAACATTCAAACCATCATTTTTTGAAAACTTGACGCAAAAAAATTCTAACATGTTTTTAAAGAGTTGATGAAATGTTTTGCAAAAAAATGTTTACCTCAAAATATTTTACAATAACATTTTTGACAACATTTAAAAAAATGTATTTTCGTGTTTTTTCATATAAGACGTTTTACATACGTTTTCACGACCTTTATATAACCCAAAATTTAAATATTATTGAAACTTTTTGAATACAACCAAAACTGGTTTATAACACGTTTAATTGCTGTGTTTGTTATATACGGCCCATTAACTTATATGTTCCCCTAACACTTTTTAGAATGAGTCAAAAAATATTTTATGAAATGTAAAAATGTAAAAAGATATGTATAGCCCTTTTTGTTTTACACATGTGGATCAATTTATAGTGTCACACGTCATTGCGTGCAGTCACAATGGTTCATTGTGTAAGAAAAGAGACCGTTTTAGAAGTTACACCTGAGTCCATAGCAGTCAGGGTTTCTTTAACAAACACATGCTTAGACTTGGCATACTGTATTGTTTGAGAGCTGACTCCTATGGACTCAGATGCAACTTTTAACAATGTTTAAAACGGTCTCTTTTTTACATAATGAACCATTGTGACTGAACGCAATGACGTGTGACGCTATAATTTGGTCCATATGTGTAAAACAAATACGGCTATCCATACCTTTTGACACGTTTGCATTTAGTGAAATATTTTTCGATTTATTTAACAAAGTATTTAGGGGGAACTTATAAGCTGTGGACCCTAAATGTAATAATGCTGTGCTCGTGATTAATCTGAACCGGATCATTTTAGGGCTTGGAATAAGCAGTCTTTGAACTTGTACAAATATTTTATTATCGAACAAAATCAACAACAGTGTAATGCATCTTACTATAAATAGGGGAATGTTGTATCTATCTATCTATCTATCTATCTATCTATCTATCTATCTATCTATCTATCTATCTATCTATCTATCTATCTATCTATGTGTATAAAGGCTCCGTCAGTTTCGATCCAAAAGTCACCAAATTCATACGGGAAATCAAAGACTATACCGAGACGGTAATGCGAAAATTTGGTTGGAAACGGTCAAGAATTGGCTGCAAAAACAGTGAAAATATGGGTAAAAACGGGGTTTTTGTTATGAAAATCGGTTACCAGCCTACGCGTCACTGCAGCTGGCCGGCGTAATGCGCATTACGCCAATGCGCGCGTAAACGGCGCAAAGCCACACGATATGCGAGCCAGAGACCAGTGGACATGATAATACGGAAAGAAGGAAAAATAATAAAGGACAAAAAGATACATGGACGGGTCACGGGATGAAGCGGTACTATAAAGAAAAATTAAGGTACGAGTAATTAGACCAACGGGTTAAAGTAACTTAATGAAACGGGAACGAAACAAAGAAATTTGACACCACTTGGGGATCATACCTTCTTGGCATTTCGAGATATGAAAGGGACCCAAAATATGGTCTTATGATTCTCTACCTTTATCTCTTTCATTTGACACTACTCTCGGGGGGTCATATCTTCTTGGCATTTTCAGATATGAAAAGCACCCATATGAATATTGACCCGTTTCTAATAATTTTTTTCCTCTTTCATTTGACACCATTCGGTGGTCATACCTTTGTGGCATTTCGAGATGTCCATTTCATACCAAAAGGTTAGTCAGTAAGTATCTTAGTAAGCAAGTAATTAAAGCTAGCTTTCTTTTGTGCCCTTCGTTTTTCTATTTTGTTTGTAGGTCTCTACCTAGACTACCCTGTAGTCCACTTGCCCATTGTGCATACTCTGGATATTGTATTTAAACTTAAAACTCTTGATTTAATTAATGTGTGCACAATTCATAGATTTTCACATCTGATCTTTTCAGTCACCCTACTCCCTCTCTTTGTTAGCTTCCCAAGTAGACTACTGACTTTGCCTTGCGGTTAAGATTTTTAACACGGGACTCTATGTGGAGTTAGGCCAATTTCTGGCCTACCTAAAATTGACCATGATGCAATGCATCTTTAAATGGATCTGCCTTGTGATTGGTCGCCCATATCTCGCTATGGTTTAAATCTTCTGGGCCCGCGCCATTACCATTAACTACACCGTACACAACTGTCTGTGGTATTTGCGGCGCTTTTGTGTTGACGCGAAAGTTAATCTCTCATCAAACATCTAGCGCGTACTTGTGGTTAATGGACTGATAAACAAGTATGCTTGACAGTGTGTTTTTAGAGAGCAAAGTCCAGGGGGTAATGTTCTGCTTACAATTCAAAGTCCATAGTCGAATTTTCGGGGTTCGCTATCAATAAACTGGTAGATTCCAAAATCAGAATTGTTCAGTATTAAAGTGAGCCATTATAATTATGCAAGATAATGTTGCATTCAATTACTTTTATTGTCACTAATCATCTGATATTTTTAACTCTTTATGACCATTTTACTATTGAATACTTTAATTTTAATAAACATCAGTATAATTTTGAGTTCAACGAAATGGGTTCATCATGACTAATAATAACATATTTTTAATAAAATTCGACTATGGCATAGTCTCGGCCCTACCCAGCAAACACAAAACGTTTTACAGAAAACGTTTATATGTCGGGTTATTTCAAGGGTATAACATGTTTTAATAACATTCAAACCATCATTTTTGAAAACTTGACGCAAAAAAAATTCTAACATGTTTTTAAAGAGTTGATGAAATGTTTTGCAAAAAAATGTTTACCTCAAAATATTTTACAATAACATTTTTGACAACATTTAAAAAAATGTATTTTCGTGTTTTTTCATATAAGACGTTTTACATACGTTTTCACGACCTTTATATAACCCAAAATTTAAATATTATTGAAACTTTTTGAATACAACCAAAACTGGTTTATAACACGTTTAATTGCTGTGTTTGCTATACGGCCCACAACTTATATGTTCCCCCTAACACTTTTTAGAATGAGTCAAAAAATATTTTATGAAATGTAAAAATGTAAAAAGATATGTATAGCCCTTTTTGTTTTACACATGTGGATCAATTTATAGTGTCACACGTCATTGCGTGCAGTCACAATGGTTCATTGTGTAAGAAAAGAGACCGTTTTAGAAGTTACACCTGAGTCCATAGCAGTCAGGGTTTCTTTAACAAACACATGCTTAGACTTGGCATACTGTATTGTTTGAGAGCTGACTCCTATGGACTCAGATGCAACTTTTAACAATGTTTAAAACGGTCTCTTTTTTACATAATGAACCATTGTGACTGAACGCAATGACGTGTGACGCTATAATTTGGTCCATATGTGTAAAACAAATACGGCTATCCATACCTTTTGACACGTTTGCATTTAGTGAAATATTTTTCGATTTATTTAACAAAGTATTTAGGGGGAACTTATAAGCTGTGGACCCTAAATGTAATAATGCTGTGCTCGTGATTAATCTGAACCGGATCATTTTAGGGCTTGGAATAAGCAGTCTTTGAACTTGTACAAATATTTTATTATCGAACAAAATCAACAACAGTGTAATGCATCTTACTATAAATAGGGGAATGTTGTATCTATCTATCTATCTATCTATCTATCTATCTATCTATCTATCTATCTATCTATCTATCTATCTATCTATCTATCTATCTATGTGTATAAAGGCTCCGTCAGTTTCGATCCAAAAGTCACCAAATTCATACGGGAAATCAAAGACTATACCGAGACGGTAATGCGAAAATTTGGTTGGAAACGGTCAAGAATTGGCTGCAAAAACAGTGAAAATATGGGTAAAAACGGGGTTTTGTTATGAAAATCGGTTACCAGCCTACGCGTCACTGCAGCTGGCCGGCGTAATGCGCATTACGCCAATGCGCGCGTAAACGGCGCAAAGCCACACGATATGCGAGCCAGAGACCAGTGGACATGATAATACGGAAAGAAGGAAAAATAATAAAGGACAAAAAGGTACATGGACGGGTCACGGGATGAAGCGGTACTATAAAGAAAAATTAAGGTACGAGTAATTAGACCAACGGGTTAAAGTAACTTAATGAAACGGGAACGAAACAAAGAAGGAAAGAAACTATTCAGGAAATGTAAGAAAAAAAAAAAAGAAGCTAAAATAATGAGAACAGAATTAAATAAAAAACATGGAAACGGGAAATCACAAGCAGCAAATAAAAAAGATGCTAAAATCGCTAAAATGTAAGAAAGAACAGATTTAGAAAATAATGGGAACTGGGTTAAATAAATAAATAACATGGAAACGGAAAATCACAATCTAAGCAGAGGAAACTAAAAAAGAAAATGTTAGAAGAGACAGATTTAGATAAATAAAAATGTACCTTTTCAATGATTCTACCTGTTCAGTAATTTTTCCTGTTATAGTGAACGCTCCCATTTACTCATCTAGCGGGGACCCGCGCGAAGCGCGGGTATCCCGCTAGTCTTACTATAAATAGGGGAATGTTGTATCTATCTATCTATCTATCTATCTATCTATCTATGTGTATAAAGGCTCCGTCAGTTTCAATCCAAATGTCACCAAATTCATACGGGAGATTGAGAAATATACCGAGACGGTAATGCGAAAATTTGGTTGAAAACGGTCAAGAATTGGCTGCAAAAACAGTGAATAATGGGTAAAAACGGGGTTTTTGTTATGAAAATCGGTTACCAGCCTACGAGTCATTGCAGCTGGCCGGCAGCGCGTCGGCGTCGCGTGCGTAATGCGCATTACGCCAATGCGCGCGTAAACGGTGCAGAGCCACACGATTTGCGAGCCAGAGACCAGTGGACATGATATAATACGGAAAGAAGGAAAAATAATAAAGGACAAAAAGGTACATGGACGGGTCACGGGATGAAGCGGTACTATAAAGAATAAAATGAGGACAAAAAGGTACGAATAATTAGACCACAGGGTTAAAATAACTAAATGAAACGGGAACGAAACAAAGAAGGAAAGAAACTATTCAGGAAACGTAAGAAAAAAAGAAGCTACAATAATGAGAACAGAATTAAATAAAAAACATGGAAACGGGAAATCACAAGCAGCAAATAAAAAAAAAGATGCTAAAAGGAAATGTAAGAAAGAACAGATTTAGAAAATAATGGGAACTGGGTTAAATAAATAAATAACATGGAAACGGAAAATCACAAGCTAAGCAGAGCTAGAGGAAACTAAAAAAAGAAAATGTTAGAAGAGACAGATTTAGATAAATAAAAATGTACCTTTTCAATGATTCTACCTGTTCAGTAATTTTTCCTGTTATAGTGAACGCTCCCATTTACTCATCTAGCGGGGACCCGCGCGAAGCGCGGGTATCCCGCTAGTTAGACTAAAAAAATGTTATGTCTCAAAGCCTGAAACGGTAAATTATTTTTTTAGTTTTGTTTTAGTTGTTTGCAGTAAAATCATAAAATTCTGAGACAAATTTGGAAGAAAAGTTACTTGATTCAACACTCGCATTGTTTAGCTATAAAACAATTGATATTTGTACTACAATTGTGTAAATCAACCACAATTTCATGCTGTGTACTTTTGAACAATCGAAAATGACATCTTAATTCAAAATTTTGCTTTAAAAATTCTTTAAAAAAATAAAAATCTTTAAAAAAACCTCATTCGGCAACGTTTTTGAAAGGGCTATGAGGCATAGTATTATTTTTTAGCCTCTCACAAATTTATTTTTGGGTTTGTTATTTTGTGTGTATATTTTACTATTTATAACACGGAAATATTGCTGTTGCAGTACTCATTTGAGATTTTAAAAGCAAGAAAGTTGAAAAAAGAAGTAACGAACAAAAACAAGAAAAAGGTTGCATGCTGAAGTAGGAAAAAACAAAAAATAAAGATACAAAACAAGCAGATAGAAAAGATATAACAAGAAAAATAGAAACAAGGAAGTAAGAAAGATAAAACGTAACATATTTCGAAGAAAGAAGTAAAGAATACAGAATAAAAATAAAAAACGAAAGCGAGAAAGAAAATAACAAATGGAAGACAGTCATAAGGAAGTGAAAGAAAGAAGAGTAAAGAAATTCTACATTTACAATTGAAGACAAGGAATAGAAAAATGAAAAGAGATATAAGGAAACGAAAAGAAATGAAATGAAGCGAAAGTTGAATTATTCACAATGGTGTCAGATGTTTTCCTTCAACGAAAGGTGTACGTCAAGGCTGTCCAGTTTCTGAACTATTGTTTATATTATAAGAAATGGTATCAAACTTTCCCTTCAAAATCATTGTAAAAGTGAAGTGTGTGTCAATATATACGGACGATATTACATATTATTATTTACTAGCGGGATACCCGCGCTTCGCGCGGGTCCCCGCTAGATGAGTAAATGGGAGCGTTCACTATAACAGGAAGAATTATACAACACACATCTTTTTCCCGTATTTATTACGTCCTCTCATAGCGTGTCTGCGGACGTGCATAATCCCGTGACCCGTCCATGTCCACTGGTCTCTGGCTAGTTACTCGCGCATTGGCGTAGTGCGAATTACGCACGCGGCGCCGACGCGCTGCCGGCCAGCTGCAGTGACGCGTAGGCTGGCAACTGATTTTCATAACAAAAACCCCGTTTTACCCATATTTTCACTGTTTTTGCAGCCAATTCTTGACCGATTTCAACCAAATAAAGTTCAGTCCATTCCCCGTATATTCCTCGATCTCCCGTATGAATTTGGCGACATTTGGATCCAAACTGACGGAGCCTTTTGATCTTCATACTAACATACAACATTAGCCTATTTATAGTAAGATATCAGGCTTTTTAGGGCGCACACCACCAAATCAATGCGCCATTTGTGTAACCCTAATGAGTTCCGGTAAAAACAGAATCATTTTTAAGGTAGTTTGGGCCTCTCTGTGGATTTGTAATCAAAAGAGAAGCATGTTATAGCTTAAATAAAAGATTGAGACCTATACATGAACTTGGATCTCCCAAAAAGTTGCAAAACACAATTTTTGAATAAAGTAGGCCCGCGGATTGAAAAATGGTCAGAAACGGGTTTTCAGGGTATAGAAGGGGTCGAAAATGGTCATGGTGCTGTTTAAGCGCCTATATCTCGAAAATTAATCACAAAACTACCCGTACATTGAAACATATATAAAATTGTCATCGATTTGCAATCGATTGGTAGTACTTTTGTAATCAATTTGTTGCCGAAAAGGCCTAAAATCGCGCATAGAAAAGGCGTGTTTTCACGTGTGTTTCAATGGGACGCTGAATTGGTGGTGTGCGCCCTTATAAGGCATATTGGCCGGAAATAGGCCTGTCATAGAAATCGGGTCAAAAACAGGATAGATATGTGTAAAATTCCGATTTTATGGTCTGAAATAAAACTTAAGAAATCACTTAATGATTTTAAAGCACTTTAAAGTGAAAGTATGATATAAATTGCTTAATTCAGATTGTTAAAGTTCATTAAAGTGATGAAAAAATAAGCAAATTCGGCATTCAGAAAGTTTTGATGAATTTAATATCATGTTTAACTTTTGGCACGTGTCCTTAAAACGACTCAAATTTCATTTTTTTCGGGGGGGCAAAAAGAAACTTAATATAAAAATATCAATGTGTAGAAAATGTATAAACTTACTTTTATTACGTTTAAAGAAATAAAATTGCAAATATACCATTCAAAAGATGCTGATGCGAGTGACATTTTTGAAGAAAATGGCCAAGACTGCTAGAATGGTCAAAATCACAAAAACTGTACATTTTCTGTATTGGACCCGTGACTTCAAATGTCATTTTTTCTAAATCTATATATCCTAGAGTAATAAAACTTGAGGATTTAACTCAGAAGTTAAGAAAGTTTCTAAATCTATGAAAAGAAGAATCGACTTTGAAACTTCGTGCATTATAAGGGCGCACACCACCAAATCAATGCGCCATTTGTGTAACCCTAATGAGTTCCGGTAAAAACAGAATCATTTTTAAGGTAGTTTGGGCCTCTCTGTGGATTTGTAATCAAAAAGAGAAGCATGTTATAGCTTAAATAAAAGATTGAGACCTATACATGAACTTGGATCTCCCAAAAGTTGCAAAACACAATTTTTGAATAAAGTAGGCCCGCGGATTGAAAAATGGTCAGAAACGGGTTTTCAGGGTATAGAAGGGGTCGAAAATGGTCATGGTGCTGTTTAAGCGCCTATATCTCGAAAATTAATCACAAAACTACCCGTACATTGAAACATATATTAAATTGTCATCGATTTGCAATCGATTGGTAGTACTTTTGTAATCAATTTGTTGCCGAAAAGGCCTAAAATCGCGCATAGAAAAGGCGTGTTTTCACGTGTGTTTCAATGGGACGCTGAATTGGTGGTGTGCGCCCTTTATCGCAACAACAAAACTGTGTATTGTATACTTTTTGCAAAGTTCCCGGATGCTTTACAATATTCATGAAAATATTGTACAGCATCCGGGAACGTTTACAGCTGAATATTGATCAATCGTATTTTTGGTGATACCGCGTGTTTATCACGAGCGTTGTATTGGATCATTGGAGCCTAGTCACGCATGGTACCACTGAAGCGGGATTGAATAAAATAGTATTTCTGAAAATCACTAACTTGCTTGATTATATAAAATTCGCGTTTTTAAAATTAGCGCTAATTGTGATTCAAATATAGGCTGAGCGCATGTGCTGACCAATTAAAATTATGAAAATGATGACCAATCATCATTACGCGTTCAACTCAGAACCGGTTCTGGCTGGTTGACTTGTGGCGTGGTTTTCGCGCAAGCGATGCTTGGGCCATTCTGATTTAGGTGAGAGGTTTGATTGTATATCTTTGTGTTGACGGCAAGTATATTTAGTGATTTTCGCTGTTTTATTATGAATTATGTCATAAAAATGTTATAGATCAGAAAGTCGAATGTTAGGGAATCATTTTGGAACATTTTCGAAATGTCAGTATCGAAATTTAGGCTTTAAAATTGCATTTTTGAAGTCATGTATCAGTGATCATTTTGATTGCTTATTGTGCGTAGGCGCTTGCATGTACTCATTTTCCAAATGTCATGTCAGGATTTTACATCAAAATTCATATTTTTGGCGATACAAAATTCTATTTATTATTTAGTAATCATGTTCTATGTATTTTACCGATCATTTTGATAATATTACCGAAGGTATAGGAAGTAGGATTGGCAGAAGGAGGTGGTGGAAATATTTTTGATCGTTTTTGATTTTTATTTAGCTAAATTTTGAAGAATGAAAAGTCGCCATTTTCGGAGATTGAAATGTTGCGCATGCGCATAATTATGAAGTCGCATGCATAATTATTGTTGAAGTGAGGGAGGGAGCAAAACTAATTTTGAGCATGACAATCATGATTGAGAGGGACGGGATGTATTGCTCTGTCGTGTTAATTAATTATTTTATGGCAATTTTGGGAGTACTTTTTAAAATAAATCATCCTCCTTCTGCTAATGTGATATTTTATTATTATAAAATACTCGCGCGCCGTGCCGTCAACTTTAAACATGTTAAATAAAAACATATTGATATTTTTATGCATGTAGGCCCATATTTTTCATATTATATTAAGGATGTCAAATTCATCCCGGGGGAGGGGAGAATAATGGCGTGTATCATGAACTATGTAAATTATTTGTGTTATGAATATTTATGTGCAAACAAACATTCCGTACACACACGCACAGAGATATCCATACCCTGGGGACAGGCCTAGATGTGTGTCACACCTATGGGATATTGGCACCCGTGGGTGGTGCTTCGGGCTTCATAGGAGAGGAGTGGTGACAGAAGGAGGGAGATGAAGCATTAGGTGTGATCGCATAAAGAGAGGCCAGGGGTTAGTGATAATCTGTGAGGTTAGTTGATCATGCATATACACACCCATACATATACAAACTGGTTACGGACGCCCCTACCCAGGAGTGTAGTGGATCCGACCCAGGGGGTCGTGTGTCGTCGTTACCTGAGTGAGAACTTGAAGGCGTGCATGAGGGTGCACGTGAAGATCATCATGACAGTTGGAGCGTGACCTTGTGTTGCTTGATGTGAGGGTACGGGGTGTAGGCGTACCAGAGGGAAAGCACACATGGTTGACCCACGGGAGATATGACTGCAGGAGAAGGAGGCCGAGGATGATGACCTAGGGGTGTACTGTAAGCTCTGTAACCAGTTTTACACAAACACATATACACCCATATAAAGTGTAGGCCTATATAGGGCTTACGTTAATTAAACATTTATAACCCGGGGGGGTGGGGATATTTTGTTAAGTAATCAGATAATGCAGTATTCTTTATTCTTCTTTTTCATTCTGATTCAGGGGTGGAACGTTTTGGTGCAGATTCAGAATCCGATTCAGATATTTATGTCTGAGGGAAGGAGCTAAATTGTGGGTGAGGTGGTAGTATAGAGTAGGTGAAGGTAGATTGTTGTTGTTGTGATCTCAAAGTTAATAAAACTGGTAGATTGAGACATAAATTTTATTGTGCTTCAGTGTTTTCCTTACAAGGCAGTAGGTGGGGTTCTGTCCCCCACAACTTACTCACGTTTCACACAAAACTTACAGTGTCCCCCAGGGGACTGGTGTCAACCCGGTTATCCTGACATTCATAATCCATATATATTAGACAAACGGCCGTCCCGCTACACCGCTATGACAACAACAATGGCTGCTCCTGGGCCCGGGAGATTCGCGAGCCTCAGCGAAGAAGAATTTAACGAGCTTTTAAGGGATCTAAATGAGCGTTTATTGCGTTTCGACAGTATTTTTTGTGGGACATGAGAGCACCTCGGACCTATCGAATTGCATTCTGAATACGAAGCATGTCTTTCTGATATCAAATAATTTTCATTTTTGAAAATCACAATATAATACAAATTTTATGACAAATTATAAAAATTTGATATTTTTCAAATTTTTGATATATAACAGCCCTCGAAGTAAATTATATAAATCTAATGATATATTTTAAAGTGTATGTAGTAGGAGGAAAAGCCGACGGTCAATTGAAAATTTTGACCTTTCATATTGAAGATATGGATTTTTTCCCAAAAGACCTAATTTTTTTTGGTGTTTTGGGAAAAAAATCCATATCTTCAATACGAAAGGTCAAAATTTTCAATTGATCGTCGGCTTTTCATCCCACCTACATACACTTTTATACAGATTTATAAAGTTTACTTCAAGTACTGTTAAATATCAAAAATATCAATTTTTAATGATTTGCCATAAAATGTGTATTAAATTGCGAATTTCAAAAAATCAAAATTATTTGATATCAGAATGACATTCTTCGTATTCAGAATGCAATTCGATATGTCTGATGTGCTCTGATGTCCCAAAATAAATACTGTCCAAACGTTCATACCCCAGCCCTTAAGGAATAAAGATTCTGAAAACACAATCAAAGCAACGAAAAAATCGGTGAATATTCTTCGAGCGTACCTTCGGGAAAAGGGGCAGCCTGAAAATTTTGAATCTCTAGACAAGGTGGAATTAGCGAAAATGCTGGAAAAATTTTACGCGGAGCTTCGCAAAACAGACGGTAATGAATACAAAACAGCATCCATGAACGGGATTCGTACGTACTGGCCTGAATCGCCATCTAAAGAACGAGTGGCCGGGATTTATTGACATAATTAAAGACACGGAGTTTACGGATGCCAATGTTTCATTCAAAGCGGTGTTGGTTCAGCTTTAAAAAATTGGCAAAGGAGATGTTAAGCACCATGCATCGATTGATGAGAATGACATTGAAACCTTGTATCGGTCTGGAGTTTTTAATCAAGATTCACCGGCTGGACTTCAATACAAAGTTTGGTTTGAGCTCATGCTATATATCTGCCGTAGAGGCAGAGAGAATTTAAGAGATTTGAAGAAGGGTCACTTTATCGTAGAGGCCGATTCAGATGGACGAGAGTATGTTATGCAAGCTGTAGACGAGTTGACAAAAAAGACGCGAGAAGACAACACATCATCAAGAACAGATGCAGGGCGAATGTACGCAACCAGTACCGATGAATGCCCGGTCGCATCTTTCAAAATGTATGTCTCTAAACTTAATCCTGACTGTGAAGCATTCTTCCAAACTCCAAAACGAGTTGCACCTGCAGATTCAGACTGTCCCTGGTACAAGAAATCACCAGTTGGACAGACAACGCTGGGTAGCTTCATGAACGTCTTATCAAAGCAAGCGGAGCTTTCAAAGGTGTACACAAACCACTGTATTCGCGCAACCTGTATCACAATCCTCGATGGAGAAGGCTTTGCTACCCGAGATATATGCAAAGTGTCTGGTCACGCAAATGAAGGGAGTCTGGCAGGTTACGTTGGAAGGGTAAAGGATGCAAGGAAGCAGGACATGTCGGATGCACTGTCACGGTCGCTTGGGCATAGGCCTGAAGATAAGTCTACAATTGAAAAGCCAAAGCCAACCGCACCAGCAACAGTAAGTAGACCTCCAGTGCCTCAAGCTGCAGCAGATATGGATTTCGTCAATGAGAACCAAGATTATGAAGTTATGGATTTTGTTGATCTTGAGCTCACCAGCTCGCAACTGAAATACATTGAGGAGATAGTTCACTCAGAACAAAGTCAGCAAATAGAGTAGAATGCAAGTAGTGGTGCTTCAGATGCAGAAATTGCTCTATCAACTAGCACTAACTCGGTTCCTTTGATCAGTAATAATACTAGTACTAGTACCACCACACGTCGCACTATGCAGGTCCAGCAGCAGCAGCACCCATTTGTGCTGAATAACTGCAATGTAACTATAAACTACTACAATAGATAACTTTCAAAACAGGACTGTAAATAGATGTTTGCTGTTGGATTATTTGGAACATCCACTTTTAAAAAAACCTGTTGGAAAATGTTGGTATTTGATTTTTTGCCGAAAAAGTTGTTAAAACTGTTGGAACTTTTGGAAACGTTTGCTTCGTGTTACATGTTGAACTTTTGGAATTGGAACTTTTGAACATTTGGAACATTAACTGTTGGAACTTTTGAATGTTTGGAAATTCGGAACTTTTGATTGGAATACTCATCAGTAAGGTAAGTAAAAAGCCTGATATAAATAATAATAATAATATTGAATGGCTTATTTTCGTGTGATACAAGAAAATATTGCACTCGATAGAAAAATATTGCACTCGTCTTCGACTCGTGCAATATTTTTCTATCTCGTGCAATATTTTCTTGTATCACACTCAAAGCCATTCAATATTATATAAGTATTTGTATCAAATAACCAGCATGTCAATCGAGTTTAACGAATATTTTGTGAATTTTCTATCATATTATGCAGGGGCGTACCAGGGGGTAGCCCACACAGGCAATAAAAGTCAAATTTTGATATTTGACCAATATTTACACACATTTTAGCTGCGAGCTGTCTACTGAAGATAGCAGAAAAATAACAAATAGCATTAATCGTTTTTTCTCCAATTTTATATAGCGTGTTTTATATTAAAATGAGTACGCCGTTATCACTATCAGTAATGTTTAACTTTTATCTGTATGATTGTAATTTACTTGCTAATAAATAATTCGAGTCCTGGCAATCAATGGTTATTACGCAAGCATTGTGGGACGAACAATCCTCCTTTTATCTTCGGGCTGACTTCAAATCAATACAAATAGCTGCAACTTTTAAATTCGGCTATTTTTCTTTAAAAACACTGCTGTGCTGTTAATATTGATATGAAATTGGATCGGTTGAGCCTATATTTATTGGTCGAGCTATGAGTTTTAAAATATTGGACGAGACGTAGTCGAGTCCAATATTTTACAACTCATAGCGAGACCAATAAATATTGGGCGGAAAGCATCCAATTTTATCATTATTATGTTTTAGATCCAATATTATCACAACTTGGATCCATCAAAACATAATAATGAACAAAATTGGACAAATGGGGTATCTAAATGCGCGTAAATTCGCGTTAAAAGAGTGCGAACACACTTATTATTAGTTCTGACGCTATAGGCGTATTTATAACAGCTGCGTTACTTTATAAACTTAACACATAACAGCACTAGGCAGCCATTCGATAAACCCTTTATGCGTTACGTAATTAAAACGCACAGTCAGATGTATTTTACACCTGCCAAACACAAGTCACCCAATTTTGAAAACTGGACGTTGAATGTACATTATCCAATATGTCAGCGCTCTAATCGGAAACAATAGATGAATAGATGTTGCAGTTGGAGAAATGGCCGTGTAACAAAGAACTTAAGAAAAAAGAAGATCACAAGTGATGTAGTGCAAGGTAAAAGACAACTAGCTGCAAATTTTACCTAAAAGCTGAAAAATTACCTAATAAGGCATTATCTGATAGTGATAATAATTTTCACACTTCATTTGAAAATGACCAATTAAGTGTTGCCATCGAGAATTGACCGGAAATGATCAAAAGATATGTGATGTTCAAAACAAGACATGTGATTGATTACGAGATAAAACGTAAATGGTTGAAGTAGTTATCAGTGATGCCAGCATGGCGACCTAGGCGACAAATTGGGCTACTTAAATTTGAGTTGTGCTGAGTCTAATCATTGGCCCCTGATAGCTGGGTCTATGTTGTTGGTACATACGCTTATGGCCATGTTCCCCCAAAAGGCTGGCGGCGTGACATTTTCCCCTTACTTATTTTCCCTTTTATGTTGAGTTGAAAACTAAAATCCATGACTTTCTTGTACAAATTTGATGTCAGTAATTGTAGCAACTAAATACTTATGTACTTTGTGTAATTTCATTTCATTAATTAGTCTAACGAGCACGTTTACAGGCTCGTCCATTCCATTTCTCACAGGCTTCTATGTAAAACATTCAATTTGCAGAATTGCAAGTAATTGGTCTAAAAGTGACAGAAAAAGAGATATTGTATTTCATGAACTGAGCGAAATGTTTAATAAACAAGAAGTATTCTTGTATCGATAAGAAATTCGAGGTTGTGCTGGCAAATACAAAAAGCGGTCAATTAAAACGTGCATTAAGAACAGAATCCTAACATACACAAATGATATGGTTTTGTAACCATTTTGAGCTGTTCCCAGCAAACACAAAAACGTTTTAACCACGTTTTAAATAAGTTATATTTTGGCTTTTGGTTTAGGTGAAAACGTTTTAATAACATTAAAATGTCGGGTTATATAAAGGTCATGAAAACGTTTTAAAACGTTTTGTATGAAAACATACTACAACAATATTTTCAAAATGTTTTCAAAATGCTAACTGTAAACTATTTTTGCAATCATTTTTACCAAATATTTTGTCAACACTTAAATAACATTATGTTAAAACATTTGCACCCAGCAAACACAGAAACGTTCTTAAAATGTTGTTTTCAAAACGATTTAATAACATTTAAATGTCGGGTTATATAAAGGTAATGAAAACGTTTTTAAAACGTTATTGCAAATATTTTGGACAAACATTTTTCGCAAAATATTTTTTCAGCCCCAAAATAACATTCTGTTTAGAATGTTTTGTATCAAGTTTTCAAAAATATTTTTGGAATGTTATTAATACATTTTTATACCCTTTATATAACCCGACATTTAAACGTTTTCTGTAAAACATTTTGTGTTTGCTGGGCAGTAGATTATCAAAAATGTGTTTTAATGTTATGAAAACGTTTTATACTCTTACTATACCCTTTATATAAGCCGACATTTAAACGTTTTCTGACAACCTTTTATAGCCTTTTGCTAATGATGTCGAAAACGTTTTGTGTTTGCTGGGTTAGTACGTACCACACAGCCTCAGCAATACATGATATATCTTTGTGTCACGTCAGAAATTGCCATGATAGTAGGGCGAATCCACTAGTTCTTCAACAGTCAGGCATGGCTATTTTGTTCCGCCGTGTTTAATAGTTTCGAGATAGGGGCCGAGCACTCAGCCTAAATATAACACACCACCTGTACCTATATGCACACTACCTGTACGATAGAATGATACGTTTCTCATATGGAAAGGTTTCTATACAAAACGACTCTCTATTAAACCATCATGCGCACAGTTTCCACCTCGATACACCTGAGCACACATTTTCGTCCAGAGCTTCCAAGCAGAGAACAACAAGCAGTGAATGTCTCCACCACAGTCTTTGATTACACTACACGGTTGAATTGAGTGCATAGCAATGTACGAGCTGTGGAGCTTCTAGCTGAAAAATGGGCCTCTTTAATTGGTTTGTGTCGAAGCCTCAAGTGTTCCCTTCATCCAATCAGATTTTCTTTACATCAAACGAAAGTTACCACTTCCCCCTAAAAACACGTTTCGTCACTAGGTCAACAGATAAGGCAATAGCAGGGCGAATGTGGAAAATCTGTTGAAAACTACCTATCCAAGCACATTTTTTGACCAAAATGTAGTCGAAACCTTAAGTGTTCCTTACAATATTTTTCAAATTTTATGTCATTAAATTAAAAAAAAACACACATATATTGTCCATATACTAGCGTCACTAGAATGAGCAATGATCAATTCTCTTTAAATTGCAAAGCTTGTGCAAAAGTTACTATTTTCGCCTGTTTTGTCATACGGTTGTAAATTCAATGTACTATGTCTTGAAAAAAAAGCACTTTTAAGTTACAAATTGATATGTTTCCACTACGAATACGCATATATGCCAATCATCAGCTGCCTCATTTTTATGATCTGCAAATGTGACATGTCATGTCAAAAGGAGACACTTTTGGGAAGGTTATTAATTTTGATGTTTTTACATATCTGAAATAATGATATTTTGCTCCACAACGCCGTATTCCCCAATGAAATCGGACAATCCTAAGCAAAGATATTAAGTTCGTAAGTTATGGTATTATAAAATTGGAAATTGAGATATCGGCCTTTAAAAATATTATTGATAATGTTGAGAACAGGAATTACCTTGAAAAATACAAGATGCCAGTTATATTCCGGTCTGAAACTATCAGACAATATTTTAAACATTAATACCATCACAAATTTGCAACAAACCCAAATTGTGAAAAAATCATCCCGGGCAGAGTTTTAGTCTATTTCTCCATTTACGATCCTGCCCAAAAGTGTCTCCTTTTGACATGACACGTCACAAATGTTCATTACTCTCTTTAACGTTACCATCTTAAGAAAAAAAATTGTTGTTTTTTGTTCAGTTTTTGTTTTCAAAGCGTAGACTGGAAGTTCATAAATTTAGCTTATTTTTTAACTATAGCAGCTACTCTGAGCAACCGGCGCCGCGGCGGGCATTTATAGACCGGTTCGTTTATTGCCTGAACAAAATACTACTTACCTGGTGTGGATGATGTGTACCACAAGTTTTGTTATTCAACTGCTGTTCCACCCAAATATCCAGTATTAGGTGTTTTTTAGGAGTTGCTCAAAATTGAGCTATGCAGCCTGCTGTTCACTGCACTTTAGTACTGAAAAGTTTTGGCAACACTGCAGATGATCGATCTGCATGAGACATCTCATATGAAGTGTGTATGCTAAATTTATGAGTGCAGTCTTGTTTGACATGGTGGTTTGTAAGGGATACTGCTTTAATGTACATTTTATTAGATATATGTGCAAGATGATCTTTTGTTGAAAATTGGATACTTCTGGATAGCATCGTGGGATTGTCACCGTCATATGCATCCCTTTGCTATTCTCAGGTTTCTGTGCACAAATCATCACCATTGACTACATGTAATATACACATATCTTGAACTTTCTAAAACCAGTAGGCATGTACTGTTGCATTGATTTAAACAACCAAAATGAGTCACTGTTCAAATGAATCTGACTGTTTATTGAATACAACCACGTGGGATCATAGCAGTACCATTACTGCTATTTGGTATGGTATTGTTGGTGTCATCGGTATACCAGGGAACATCTTAATACTAATGACTCTTTACACCTCAACCATGTGGGATCATAGCAGTACCATTACTGCTATTTGGTATGGTATTGTTGGCGTCATTGGTATACCAGGGAACATCTTAATACTAATGACTCTTTACACCTCAACCATGTGGGATCATAGCAGTACCATTACTGCTATTTGGTATGGTATTGTTGGCGTCATTGGTATACCAGGGAACATCTTAATACTAATGACTCTTTACACCTCAACCATGTGGGATCATAGCAGTACCATTACTGCTATTTGGTATGGTATTGTTGGCGTCATTGGTATACCAGGGAACATCTTAATACTATTGACTCTTTACACCTCCACAGCTAAGATGAAGAAAACCCAGATTGTCATATTTTGGCTGGCAGTAGCGGATCTCTTTGGTTGTATCCAGTTGCCTCATCGATACATAGTAATGCAACAACGCAGCTACATGAGTAAACCTATGTCCACCATGTGTTGTGCGTTTGCTAAAGCGATTTGTCTATTCGCCATGAACTGGGAATTATTCCTACTTGTTTTGGCAGCTTTTGAAAGGTATCAATCGGTGAAAACCTTTGATCGCAAGGAGCTCGTTGGCAGACGGAGAGTATTTAGATTAGTTGGTTTGTGCACTTTTGCCGCTGTTATTTTGCCTCTCACTCGTGCTGCAATTGGGCTAATACAAGTGGATGGTGATGTAGGCCTAATAGATTGCATTTCCAATGATTATTCCACAAAATTGACACCGGAAAAGATAATAGTTACTATTATTCCAGTCACAGTGTTTACTGTTATCTTGTTAATTCTGTATGTTAAAATCGCAGTTATAGAGAATATCACCCGATCAATCTTCCGGGCAAGATCAGGATCCAAATCGGTCTCCAAAGAATCAGAGCTCACAAGGGAAGCAGAGTGAGGATCAAACTGTATCAAATGATCATATTCTAGGAATTAGTGGTACAATGAAAGAACGAACTAACTCCAAACAGAGATGGATGTGTACCGATTCAGTACAGCTAGAATTCACAGATCTTAACGATGTCGCAAACTTTGAAACTGATAGAAAGCATAGTTGTCTCAGTGACATACAATCATCCAGTTCAATTTGTCGTGGTGAAGGGTACATTGATAACTGGCATCAAATTCCAGGTGTAGTTTCATATGATGCTGATAACAGTGGTGTCATTTATGAACCCCGTTGTGAAGGCACACGTATTGCGCCACGTCCAATATCACCTTCGTGTCCCCCAACTGATGGTGATAGGGCCACTCCAAAAATTTCTGAATTGATTATAGAACCTCAGAAACAACCAAAATACTGCCTAATTGGCAAAGTTACATCAATGCTGTTCATAGCCAGCGTAATATGTGTAATCACATTTGGAATGCTTTTTTTATCAAGATTTCTTCCTGGTCAAAAGTATTTCTCATTTTTTTCGGATCTTTTTATCATCAATTATGCAGTAAATCCGTTTGTGTACAGCATTGTCAATGAAGGATTTAGGAAAGATTGTGGTGCATTTCTGCAAAAGTTAACATCATACTGTAGAAACTAAGAATAATATATGATCTTAGGGACGTACTATTCAGTAGTGTACCGTGGCCGCCCCTACGCGGGGGAGCGCAGAAAAGGTACATTTGCCGACCCCTTCATCAACAGCCCGAAAAGGTTGACCATATTTTTTTTTTTTTAATTTGAAAAAAATTTAGATCAAAACAAAATAAAGATTATAGGCGTTAGGGACCTAAGACATGTAAGAGCACAAGGTTTATGTATAGTTCAAGTTTCTTTAACATTTTTTCATACGCCATTTTTCTGTAATGCCGCTCCTTCTTTTACCCCTGGGGTCTCGCGTCCCCAAAGCCACCACTAAAAAAAACTCGCATCCCATTGAATATCAAGGGGGGGGCTTTAGGTAATTTGGTGCCGTTTCATTTTTATCACCTCAGTGAAGCATTGTTTTCAACAGTTTGGCGAAGCAATTTCTTTTTAATCATAAAGTTTCGTCTATTTTCAACAATTTCTTTTCAGATTTTGTGAAACGAAATTTGTTTAATAAGTTCACATGGTTAATTTTTTGAAAACTTTTCGAAGGAGATCCACGTTTTGGGATTATTTTCTTCAAAATATAGACTTTTTGTGTAAGGATTTCTTACAAAAAAACATACCAACATCCATCCCCACGTATGGCTTCCATCCGTGTGGTATACGGAGCAGGATTTACCTTTTTGGGGCCATGAGCCGGGCCAAAATTCGGAGTCCCGCAAACTCGCCGTGAGGGCATGTGTACGCAAGTAGCCAAGTTTTGATTTACAAATAGGTGGCCTATACTATAAGATCAACAGTGGAGAAAAATGTCACAAATTGCTTCCCCTCTCCCGCTATTTGCCCTGTAAAACTTGCTTGCCCCCTGACAGATAAATTGCACAGCCCCCTTAAATGCCCCCCCCCTCTTTGCCTGCCAGAAATTGTACCCCACCCTGTAATCAATTTATATGGACCAATGTCAGCTAACAGGTTGAAGACTAAGATCAAGAATCTGACATTTGTTGTAGTTCATACACGTGTAATTAGGGGGTGGAATTAGCACCAACTTTTTTTCTGCACCTCTTAAAATATGTAGCTGACCTATCTTAACATAAAAATCAACTTGATTTTGAAATCAAATAATTCTAACCCCCTGAACATTTGAAATTAAGGTTGCCGAATTCGGAAGACTTGCACTGTACAAAGGTATAGGGAATTTGTGACCTTCGGGATAACATTGTTCAAATACAATTTATTACCACAAATGTGGTAATTTAAGAGTATATAATTGTTTGGCAGACATATTGTATGATTTGCATATATATATTCAGTCAGGGGGCACATACCCCAGTATGTATACATTCACACAGATATCTCAGTTCATTGAGCTATTAAAAGTACTCACAAGTAAAATCACAAATGCTTGCTTCAGCCTTTGATGTAATATTGCTCAGATAAACCTTCAAGTGGTTGGCATAGGTGATTAATGGCAGGTTCTTGTAATCCTTTTTCAGTCTAAAATGTCACTACCTATTGGTATTGAGACAGAGCTATAGGTGCTGGTCTACGGGGGGGGCACTCCAACTTTGGAGGTGACGCGTATGTAGGGCTGTTAAGACCCCCTTTTTCAACACCGCTGTCACCCAAAGACTCCATATTTTTTATGGGCACATGCTCTGTCACCCAAGACCCCATATTTCCTTTCTATCTGTCACCAAAAGACCCTTAAATTTGAACAGCAACACATCATCTGTCACTGATTTTGTTACTTCTTTGGAAATAACAAGCCATTTGAAGCCATTTAGAACTTTAAAAAATCAATGTTCGCGGTTTCTTTTGGCCCTCACCTAACGACCCCATTTAAAAAAGGTCATATTTTCACCCAACGCCTCCCTAATTTAGATCGAAATGGTCTGTCTCTCACCCAATGACCCCATATTTTGTAAATTTTACTCTCACCGAATCCCAAAAAACACACTCTCACCCAACGACCCCATAGTTTTGATATTTTGCTCTCACCGAATACCACTTGGTGCGAAAGTGCCAGCCATCAGAGATACGGTGAAGGAGACTTCACTATCTATGATACATTTCATATTGAAGTGCCCCCGGGGCACTATCTCATCTGCATCATTGTGAAAGGCCCACCTAGATCTTTCAGTTTCTGAAGATCCTTATTTCTTCTTCTATCCACCCTAACACTTGCGATTTGACAGTTACAGTTAGACCTTCCTTGGTAAGCGCTTCCTGTTTCAGATTCCAGTCATAAATAAGGATCTTCAGAAACTGAAAGATCTAGGTGGGCCTTTCACAACTGCAGATGAGGTAGACCAGAACCTAGATAGTGAAATAGAAGAAGAGGAAAAGGTGTCAAGACTTTATTTTGAAGTTTTGTAGACTGAAAAGGATTACAAGAACCTGCCCTTAATCACCTATGCCAACAACTTGAAGGTTTATCTGAACAATATAATTGAAGAGCTTTGTTTCAAAACCCCTTACATCCACTTGACACGGCCGTTCGCCGCCTATGCGTGATGTCTACTTTTATCTAGTTTTGACTTAAGGAGTCTTATTTGGTTTAAGTGGTGTTGGGCGATACAAAGAGTTATAATTTAAAACTACCGATACCAATTAGCACACAAAGTAATAGCGGTACTGTTGACTCAAAATTCCCATACCGCCCAACCCTACATAGTTACCGAATGTAATCGGTCGCCGATAATGGCGACGAAATGTCCTTTCGAAGTTGAAAATAGCCCATTTTGATCAATAGAATAGACCCACAAAAACACTCCCAATTATATTTTATTATTTTTTTCAAGTAAACCAGAAGCTTTAGATAAAAATGCTATCCAAGAGTTACCGTTCACACTCCTTAGATGCTTGATAATAGACAACTTATGTCCGTACACCATCACTAAATTCACTGCACAAAATGCGAATCATACCGTATTTTAGTCAGAATATTGGAACATAAAAACAGTTAATAATCATCCTCGCTTTATTAACAAGTAAAACAGATGCTAATGATAATAATTTGTGCGAGCATAACAGTGTCACAGTCCATATACTTTGCAGAAATGATATGACATGTACTGATAATACACGCACTATAATAGCCACTATACGTACTGTACTACAGTACACAGTACATGTACATGTAAACTGTACATAGAAACCCAGAAGTATAACATGTAGTGTGTGTGCGCCGACTGAAATCATTGTGAGTTGCGATTTTGTTGTCAAACCCTTACGAAACATTAATATAGTTCGTGTGAGATACGTAACGATACGCTATGACTTTTCGCTTGTTTTTACCAATCTCGATAAATTCTCCATTTTTATATTTTGTCCTTCCGTAGTTCTTTACGATGCCGAAATAGTGTATTGGTATGTTCTGATATCATCGTCGCACTCTTCCGAAGAACCAATTTGGTCCGATTTACAAATGTAACGCTACGTGATGAGTTTTAGCTTGTTTCTACCAGCTACGTAACTAAATGCTCTACGGGCCAAAATTTCCGATAACATTCTACATTACATATTTTATGTACCGGGTTCCGTAGCAATTTACGGGTTCCGTAGCAATTTACGGGTTCCGTAGCAATTTACGGGTTCCGTAGCAATTTACGGGTTCCGTAGTGAAATAGTGTATCGGTATGTTCCGATATCATCGTCGCACTCTTTCGAAGGACCAATTTGGTCCGTGTTACAAATGTAACGCTACGCGATGAGTTTTAGATTGTTTCAACCAGCTACGTAACTAAATGCTCTACACGGGCCAAAATTCCCAATAAAATTCTACATTGTCTAATGTCTTGTTCTGTACTGGGTTCCGTAGTACTTTACGATGCTGAAATAACATACCGGTATGTTCCGATTTCAACATTAAGCTCCTACGAAAGACCAATTATGTACGCAACAATACACGATAAGTTTTAAGCGCGCTTCAGACTCCGTATTGTACGTACAATATTGTATGTACAATACTTTTCGTGACGTCAAAAAGTATTACACGTGCAATAAATAGTATGTACCGGGAAAATATATATTTTGCTACAATCATAGGTTGCTTAATTGATACGGAGTTGCCAAATTTCTAAGAGTTCTAAATTTAGTGAGTGCACGGAATGATGAACATCTTTTAATGTCTTCTTGATTCAACCATGGTAGGTATCATAATACCTACCATGATTCAACTGTACTTGAATTATTATATAATCAATGGGCACCTTTTTAAAGTTAATAATACGTCGTATTAATACTAATATTAATAATATTAAAATTGTAATAATAATATAAATGGCACATTCAGATCTTATTTATTTATTTATAGATTTATCTATTTAGGCCTATTTATTTATTTAGTTATTTTTTAATTTATTTAGGGGCCTATTTATTTATTTATTTATTTATTTATTTATTTATTTATTTATTTATTTATGTATTTATTTATTTATTGATTGATTGATTGATTGATTGATTGATAACTGATTGATTAATTGATTTAGAGATTCGTTTATACTGATATTTAGTCATATATTGATTTAGAAAGTTTTAAAAGTATTATTTAGGCCTTTGTATTTATTCTGGTTCTGATTTTATTGATACTGATATTTTTGTTAATTTTTAAAGTTTTGGCATAGCATTCGTTACATTATAACACGCTGTGTTATGAATTTGCAACACCTTTTTACATATTGATATCGTTGAGGCATGTTATGATAGGCCTACTTATGATCATCACAATACATCCATAAACGTGTTAATGCAGTAACCGTAGCGTTAGGGGCACGGAAGCCCCCCATTGATCTGAAATATTAGAAAATCCCATAGGAAAACTGCCGAAAACGGCTTGTGCCCCTCCCCCCCTCATCAGAACCGGATGCAACGCCTTCTATACTTTTTCATTCATTAATTATAGGCGTATTAATAGTAATGCGTTGAGTTTTTAAAAAGTAATATCCGCCTTTTTTTCTTTCTTTTTGAAATGACATACGGTACTTGTTACAAAAAACAAATCAGCATGGAAAACATTTTTTTTTTCAGAGGCAGATATTTGGCCTATTCAGTGTCATCAAGCTACAAAATAGACGATCTTTTAAAATCATTTTTAAATATTTTTTTATTTATTTTTCAACCTTATTGTTTGTATTTGTAATGTTCACACAATCTGAACATGTGCTTGTAGGACAACGATTTTGAATTAAACATGTTAATTGTGATATTTTAATTCCCTAGAACACCACAGTTAAGCGTCCAAAATTGTAAGTGGGTTTTCTTTTATTTTTAACCTCATTATTTCGCTAAAATTACTCGAAAACCCTCCTAAGAGTTGTTGTTACTAATAAACATTTCATAATTTTGGGCAAAGGATAGCCAAATAGTTGACCGAAATCGTATATTTGCACCAATTTTGACTGAAATCGTATATTAACATTACCGCCCCTTAGGGCGAGTTTCCCGACAGGAGTCTTATTAAGCCGTAGTCTTAAGGTGGCCTTGAGGCTACTAAGCCTAGCCCGCTCTCGAAGCCCGAGTCTTAACTCTAGCCGGATTTCTTCAACGCAAATTCAACCTAGTCTTAGTGGCCTGGCAGGCTTAACGCTTGACAACCTCGTCCCTTTCAACCAGCGACTTAATTGTATAGGCTGTTGGAGGTATAGATGTACATAAGCTGTGGTCCTCACGGTTTTCCGTACTAACAAGGTTGCCGTCTCATTATCGCAATGTTCCTGGCGCAAAGACTAGCCTGGACCCGCGGTCTTGTGCTTGGGCTTAAATACCGTACACAAATTGATGCAAGAATATTGTGTCTGTTTTTGTGTCTTTTATGTATTATTTTATTTCCACTTGACCTTTTATGAGTCCAACTTGTATGAATGATAGGCCTACGTCTATATGCTTTATACTCGTGGTTTTTTCTTTGCATCCCAAAAAGGGTAAAACTGTTAAGCCTAATGGAAAGGAGCTGTGATTCCCCTAAAAGGAAAGCAATCAACGTGCTATCTACTGCTGATATCAGTAGTCTTCTCAGATCTCACATGAAGTTACTGTTGGTACAATATTTATAATTATTTAAGTAGATATAGCAATATTATATGCATCTTATCCGTAAATTCAGTTTTAATACTGCATGCATTATTGTTTCGTGTCAAATATTTACTATATCTTTACCAATTTTGTCGTTCTTCTATTGTATTAAATTGATGTCCAACCTGGTATAATATAGGCACTCCAAAATAATATTGTAATAGGCCTACTTATGAAAAGTACGAGTATCAAACAAGGCTTGGATAGGGACAGGTGGTAATATATAGGTCTTCATGATGATGATGATGATGATGATGATGGTGATGATGATGATGATGATGATGATGATGATGATGATGATGATGATGATGATGATTATGATCATGATGATCATGATGATCATGATGATGATGAAAGATTTAAAAACAAATTATATTCGTTGCTAAAAATATCATCATTCATTTGGGGGTGGGGTGGGGGAAAGCGGGGGGAAAACATAATAAATGAGGGGCAGGCATCGTTCATGCTGTTTGGGTTTGTAAGGGGTGGAGTGGGTCTGAGGAGTTATGGGATCTGCTTGGAATGTGTCCCAGGAACACGTTGGCGTAGATTTCTTTTTGACATGGGGGAAAAAGAAAGAAAAAAAATGGTACAAATGCCATATTTAAGCTATTAAAGCTGGTGACATATAGGCCAATGGTACAAAAGTGGGATAAATGCAATTTATTTAACCTTAAAAATTGAGTTTTTAAGGTTTAAATGACCAAATATGAGGTTAATTAATAACTCTCAGAAGTAAGCCTAATTTACCAAGAGCTCCCCTGCTCCACCCCCTAGTTACGCGACTGCTTACTCATGTTAATTGAAAGACCGTCAAAATATGAAAGATACACTTTGCGTTACAATTTAAATAATTTGTAAATTGAAAAAGACCAAGGCTTACGACCTAAGACCTGCTCTGAGGCAGGGCCAAGAAAAGCCGCTGTAAGCCTGGTCTAACAGGCTTGCGTAGACTACGGCTACAGAAGACTGATTTCGAGAAATGCAAATTTTACTAAAGCCTGGGGCTAATCCTACAAGCCTGGCCCACGGGCTAACGAAGCCTCGAGGCTATGGTAGCCGTGCTTCGGGAAATACGTTTTCAGTTAAGCCTGGTCTTACGACCTCTTAAGCCTTGAGGCTAGACAAGCCAATTGCTAAGCCACCCGTCGAGAAATTCGCCCTTAGTGGCTTTATTGCAAGCCAAAGTGTGAAACGAGATTACTTGAAATATATATTTCAGTGTTGAAAGAGTTTCAACCCTACGAATATATTTCTGAAATATGTCTCTCTGATTGGTTGATGGTCAAGAGGATTACGGCATCCTCAAAGCCTCTTGCTGTAATTCTCTAATCGATATCTATTATAGGACCGATCTTCTGAAATCCATACAACCGTGTCAAATGAAATAGTCTCGAATCATAATTTGTGCACGATACAACGTTGATACGTCAGATTTCGGAATTTTATTAAAAATAGGCATAAATCACATTGAACAGGTTGACAAAAGTAGATAAAATAACTATGGGTCGAATTTACATTAATCAGTGTCCTGGGGCCAGGATAGCATTTAGGACTCCTTCGAATTCTAAAACAATACTTCGCCAAATGTCCTTGCTTTCATTTTCTCATTTAATTTGTTTTAATTTTAATTAATTTCTTTATCCACTGGCTCTCTGGTAAATCCGGTATTGCCAAATATTTCTTGTCCATTACCCGTGTTAATCTATTTATTAATTAAAATGAACCATCTATTAAATTCCTATAATACAATGTATAGGCCTAGTGTATTTGATAACAAATTTGTTTTTATTTTTGATTGGAATTTGGGTTCCATTACACGATTTCATAATAAGATATGTTTGGGCATGGCGGAATTAGTATATGATTAAAAATAGACATACTCTTAGGCCCCCTTTTTAATGTTTGTAGGCCTACATTATTGATATCAATATTTATGTACAAAATGCAAAAGAATGTATATATATTTGATTGTTTTGTAAACATTAAATTTGATGTTTACTCATAATTATGTCTGGAAAGTCAGGGAAAAACTAAGGAGTATCGGTATTTAGTTTCCTGGGAAAGTGGATCAGATGAGCAGTGAGTAAAAACATTTGCCCTAAATCTTTATTTGATTTTTATTGTTTTATGAATTTATTAGGGCTACTGGTAAAGTGCAGAAAAAAACCTCCAAACGCAATCTAGGATTTTTTCATCAGCAGCAGTAGAAATTTTCTGGTGACCTCGCTTGGATTTAGCAAACAATGAACCGTCAGGGTTATAGCGCGTTATTTAATCTGATTCAACTCGTCGTGGCACGTATATTTATTGCACGTGTAATACTTTTTGACGTCACGAAAAGTATTGTACATACAATATTGTACGTACAATACGGAGTCTGAAGCTAGCCTTTAGTCTATTTTAACCAGCTACGTAACTTATTTTTACGGAGCCTAAAATCTGGAGTAAATTGTACATTTTGCTGTGTCGTACTTCTTTACGATGTTAAATCGGCTAAAATAGCGTACCGGTATGTTCAGATTCACCGTCACAGTTTATGTTTTGGTGAAAAAAAGACCGAATTTTTCCACCTGTCTACATTCGGGCCACTGACCGGGTCTTCAAGAATCGGACTTTCACTTTGGAATAGATTCAATTAAACTTACATTAATTGCTTTAGCTTAGAGACAAAATTATTGTTAAATTGAAAGTATTGGACACTTTAACTATTACATAACCATGATCTAATGGGATTTTAAGGAAGCTAAAAACTTAACTTTCAGTAAGCTTAAAAACTTAACTTTCAGTAAGCTTAAAGCGTAATATGTATTACGTGTCCATATCTTCAACGTACTCATCAGTAACGGTGGGCATTCGCTGTGAAGGCGTCTGACACGCCACAAACGTATATACGAGACTAATAGTTTACCCCCTCAGTTTTCGTTGTTTTCGATAAAAGTAGACGTTAAAAACGGCCGTGTTGAGCAATTTTGAGAACACGTCACAATATCATCAAAAAAATCACTGATATAAGGAGGTTTTCCACAAAAGCAGTTTTTGGCAGGATGCTCATCCTACCCAAGCATCCCGCCAAAAACTGCTTTTGTTGCAAACCCCCATATATCAGTACTTTTTTTGATGATTTTTTAATGTTTTCTCAAAATTGCTCAAGTGGATGTAAGGGGTTTTGAAACAAAGTTCTTCAATTATGTTACATCAAAGGCTGAAGCAAGCATTGGTGATTTTAATGCTGATGTTGACGATCTACTTACCAAGTAGGTTAGTTACAATATAAAACAGAGAAACTTTGACTTTAGTGAATACTTAGCTCAATGAACTGAGATGTGTGAATGAATACATGAAGGGGCATGTTGACTGAATATTAAATGCAAAATATCATAAAATATATGTTTTTATGTATGCCAAACAATTATAGACTCTTAAATTACCACATTTGTGGAAATAAGTTGTATTTGAACAATGTTATCCCGAAGGTCAAAAATTCCCTATACTTTTAGTGCAAGTCTTCCGAATTCGGTAACCTTAATTTCAAATCTTCAGGGGTATGTACAGGGGGTTAGCTTTATTGATTTGATTTTTTTCTTTTTGATAATTTATTATCTAGGGTCTGTACATATTTTAAGCACTGGAGAAAAATAATACCTGTTATTTTGTAAAATAATTCCACCCCCTAGTGTAATAGAATAATCTAGCTTTCTCCGCCCCTAACTTCGGGCTAATACGAGGGGGTGGCACTTAATTCACAGTTTTTGTTTTAGCAACGCAAACCTATGGCGAATTTTATTGGCTTGCTCTCAACAAAGTGAGGCAAGGTATCGATCGGTAATGAATAATTCACACCAACACTTTCTGGGCCCATGTGATTGAAGTCACCACATAAAGGTACCTTGAGTTTAGCGAATCGTACCTATTGAAGAGAGTAAAACATACTCGATCGCGGTCAAAACGGGCGGAAGTGAAGGTCAACTGCTATGATCCCATCATTCAGCAGTGATAGTTTTTCAAGAAAGTCTTCTAATTGACAAGGGAATGTCTTTTGCTAAAGTAGAGTCGAAATTAGAGTAATGTATGACAGGTATAACATACGAAATTTAAGTGAGTATTTGAAGTCTGTTGGTGTTTGCATTCAAAGAGAATATTAATCTTCACTAATCTGATATAAAGGTATTTGGCTCCTGGCATGAATTATTGATTTTTATAAGTAGGTAAAGAAAATCACATAATATTGACTAAGGTGTTGAGTAAAGCAGCAATGAACCAAAAAGGTTGCAGTGGCGTAGACTGCTTTGCATTCCCTTTTGGTAAACAATTCATACCATTCCATATATAAAACACAATCCCCAGTGACCGCTCTGCTCATTTTTTCATGGATAGCTAGCTGTTGGATTAGAACAGGATTGATAGATTTTCCATGGTCAGAGGGTTTAAATTAAAATGAGACTACTAAAGCAGACTAAGAGTGACGTGGCTGGGCCTCCAAGAAAGCACGTGGGCAGCCTGATGATTTTAAGTTGGCGGTTGGTTTACATGCACTCCTCCCTACACCATACACAAATTCACACAGCCCCATTTCCCTCATATGCAATTTAAAGAGAAGAGGAAATTTAGGACAATGGGCATCGAACCCATGCTGCAACTAGCCGGTATCGTAGCTACAGTATACTAGCCCAGCGCGCTAATCCGTTCGGCCACCATCTTGAATTTTAAACATATATAGGCAACTCCAACATATCGGGTTTAGAATTAACAATATCATGATAGACAAGACAGAAAACGTACCATATTTTTGAATTTTATCTATTTAAAAACGTTAATGTGTATTATAGCGCTAAATTGTTATTAAATCTCGTGTCTACATGTTATGCTTATTTATATTGCGCAATACACGTGTTTGTATTTCCCGCAAGTTTACCGGAAGTTGCATTACGAGCTGCATCCGAACTCCATTTTGAAGCTGACAGAAGTAGGTGTTTTTGATAAGGCAATGGACTGTTCCAGTTTGCATCAAAAATCCGCATAGAACCCCTTGATTTATTATCGAAATTAAAAGATCAGGTTACCATGACATCGAAACGATAATCTTTTGTAGGATTCTTTGTAACGTTACATAAAATTTTACCGTCTTTTTCAGTCTTAAAACTCGAAACGTTAATGCTGAATGCTTCATATCATAACACAGCAAACCCAAAACATTTTCGACATCATTCGCACAAGGTTAGAAAAGGTTGCCAGAAAACGTTTAAATGTCGGGTTATATAAAGGGTATAAAAAGGGTATAAAACGTTTTTATAACATTCGAAACCGTTTGTGATAACTTACTGCAAATATTCTAACATAATGTTATTTAAGGGTTGACAAAATCCAAAATATGTGTCTTGAGTGAGGGATGTGAGGAGTGAGAGGAGATGTTTGTGTCTGTGTGATGTATTTTTGTTTTGTCTTTGTTTTGTTTTTGTTTTTTTCTGTTCAAAAACATAACAAAAAAACCTCTACTATAATACCTCAGTCATTGTTATGTATTTACAATCTTTTTAATACATTTATATGAAGCTATATATTGAATACTGATTAATGATTTTGCATTGAAGGGGTCTGGTGGATAAGTCATTATTTGTAACATGTTTTCTCCCACAACCAGACCCAAGTACAGGCCAATAAAAATGAGGGAAAAATCCAAAATATAACCTGTGTCTCATTCTCATTTTGTCTTTAATAACCGGCTTTCGGCTTTATCATCAGCACGCTATATTAACACATGTATCAAATTTTAAAATCGCAAATTTCAAAAATGAAAATTATTTGATATCAGAAGGACATTCCTCGTATTCAGATAAATTTGATATGTCTGGTGTACTCTCAGCTCTCACAAAAAATACTGTCTAAACGTTGCTATCCGAGCCCTTAAGAGTAATATCTTAGCCTAATTCTGAATGCTTAGACTTGTGTTGAGTCTTTGAATATTGTGACTGCAATTGTAAGAAAATTACATATTTTGGTCCAAATTAGAATTTTACTGTTATTGCCAGTTAGTTCCGAAAGGATTAGGATTGGGTTATGTTTCATTTGACAACACAGGGTAATATTTATGCCTATTTGTTTATCGCAAAATATTAGTGACGTATGTTCCTGGAATCAGTATTAGGTCATGATGTTACTATGTAGTCATGTACAAGTAGCTAAAACTGTCTACGTGCAAGCACAGCTCCTCTGTCTAGCAAGTGGGATATTCCGGTTGAAATCCATACACCCCCTATAAAACACTTAACCTTAATCTTCCACACAGGGAGTGTAAATTTCAAATGGGGTTACCTGAATGGGTGACTCCATTTGAAATCTACACCCCCTCTGTGGAAGATTCAGGCCATGTTTCCCATAGTGGGTGTATGGATTTTAAATTGAATAGCATAATATTCCCTTTTCTCTGTACGGTACCTGGAGCTTGCATGCTCACACTTGAACCATGTTTCATTGAGCATAGCCCTGGTTCACTCATCGCATCTATTGTCCATGCAGTAATCTTTGGCTTATTAATGCTACCTGTGCCTGTCTACAGATCGGCTCACAGCAAACTAAATTACACCGATATTCTGATTGGTTTTGAATTTCATTATTTGTGATATTGCATCTTGGATTTATAAGTGGATGTTTTATCAATTAATTGGAGTTCGTCATCTGGATTTCTAAAAAATGGCACAATGTTCCGAGATAGGGAACGGAAAGGTAAGGTATTTTTTAATTTGTTTAATTACTAAATTCTAGAAACGTTGGTTTACATATTTAAAATTCCACTACATTCAGACATGCTTCTTTAGAGATAACGCAGTGTGATGCATGGAACATATTACAGGCTGTGTTGTCGTAAGTCAGCCATATGGGTATATATATATATAATTTTTTTAAATTATGGACGCTAAGGCCGGGTCGCGAATTTTTTTTCCGTAGTTAACATTTGAATAGGAGAAACTTATAATACATAATGTATAGTAAGGATTGACCGGGGTTCGAACCAACAACCTATCGATCCATAGTCAGACGCTATACCACTATGCTACGAGTAGTTCTGCCAGAAAGCCGTCTTTCTATCATACTTGTTGATTACGGAATAAAGCGTATATACACGATATACTATATTACTAGTTACTACGTATTAGGCCCTATCTCCGATCAATATTGTACCCTAACCCTAACCCTAAGACCCTAACCCTAACCCTAACCCTAACCCTAACCCTAATAGGCGGGACACCACGTATACAGTTGCTTAAACGGGCTCCCTATTCAAATGTTAACTACGGTAAAATAGTTCGCGGCCGGGTCACAGGGAAGCTGACCTAGCGGTGGTTGCACTCAAATATTGAGACAAAAAAAGCGGACACACAAGCGGAATATTATGGGTTAAGGAGACCCCACGACTTGATGTAAGGGGGTCATTTCTGCCCCATGCATTATTTTTCTCGGGAGGGGGGAAATGCTAAAAACCAAGTTTGTTTTATGGAAATGTGATTATTGGATTTCTTGAGCCTAATTTCCTATAAGGTCACTGAAGATAGCAAAAAGTCAGAATTATTTATAGTATAAACTGCTATCTACTGAAGATAGCACAAAGTCTGGATTAATTGTACTACAAGTTGCTATCTACTGAAGATTTTGTCTCTTCCATAATTAATTGTTAGCTCAAACTGCTATTTATTGAAGACAGTACAATGTCTTAAATATAGTGTAAGCTGCTAGCTATCTACTGAAGATAACACAAAGTCAGGATTAATTGTAGTGCAAGCTGCTATCTACTGAAGACAGCACAAAGTCTGGATTAATTGTAGTAGAAGCTGCTATCTACTGAAGATAGCAAAAAGTCAGAATTATTTATAGTATAAACTGCTATCTACTGAAGATAGCACAAAGTCTGGATTAATTGTACTACAAGTTGCTATCTACTGAAGATTTTGTCTCTTCCATAATTAATTGTTAGCTCAAACTGCTATTTATTGAAGACAGTACAATGTCTTAAATATAATGTAAGCTGCCAGCTATCTACTGAAGATAACACAAAGTCAGGATTAATTGTAGTGCAAGCTGCTATCTACTGAAGACAGCACAAAGTCTGGATTAATTGTAGTAGAAGCTGCTATCTACTGAAGATAGCACAAAGTCTGGATTAATTGTAGTGTAAGCTGCTATCTACTGAAGATAGCACAGAGTGTGGATTAATTGTAGTGTAAGCTGCTATCTACTGAAGATAGCACAAAGTCTGGATTAATTGTAGTGCAAGCTGCTATCTACTGAAGATAGCACAAAGTCAGTATTAATTGTAGTGTAAGCTGCTATCTACTGAAGATAGCACAGAGTGTGGATTAATTGTATTGCAAGCTGCTATCTACTGAAGATAGCACAAAGTCTGGATTAATTGTAGTGCAAGCTGATATCTACTGAAGATAGCACAAAGTCAGGATTAGTTGTAATGTACGTTGCTATCTACTGAAGATAACACGAAGTGTGGATTGATTGTAGTGCAAGCTGCTATCTACTGAAGATAGCACAAAGTCAGCATTTACAATCTACTGAAGCTAGCACAAAGTCTAGATTAATTTCAGCTCAATCTGCTATCTACTGAAGAAGCACATAGTCATGATTAATTGTAATATAAGCTGCTGTCTACTGAAAATAGCACAAAGTCTGAATTAATTGTACTGCAAGTTAGTATCTACTGAAGATAGCACAAAGTTTAGATTAATTGTACTGCAAGCTGCTGTTTACTGAAGATAGCACAAAGTCAGGATTAAATGTAGTGTAAACTGCTATCTACTGAGGATAGCACAAAGTCTGCATTAATTGTAGTGCAAGCTGGTATCTACTGAAGAAAGTAAAAGGTCAGGATTAATTGTAGTGGAAGCTGGTATCTACTAAAGATAGCACAAAGTCTAGATTAATTGTACTGCAAGCTGCTATCTACTGATAATAGCACAAAGTCAGGATTAAATGTAGTGTAAGTTGCTATCTACTGAAGATAGCACAAAGTCTGGATTAATTGTAGCGTAAACTGCAATCTACTGAAGATAGCACAATGTCTGGATTATTATTAGTGTGCAAGCTGCTATCTACTGAAGATAGCACAAAGTCAGGATTAATAATTGTAGTGCAGCTGCTATCTACTGAAGATAGCACAAAGTCAGAATTAAATGTTGTGTAAGCTGCTATCTACTGAAGATAGCACAAAGTCTGGATTAATTGTATTGCAAGCTGCTATCTACTGAAGATAGCACAAATTCTGGATTAATTGTAGTGTAAGCTGCTATCTACTGAAGATAGCACAAAGTCTAGATTAATTGTAGTGCAAGCTGCTATCTACTGAAGATAGCACAAAGTCAGGATTAATTGTAGTGTAAGCTGATATCTACTGAAGTTAGCACAAAGTCAGTATTAATTGTAGTGTAAGCTGCTATCTACTGAAGATAGCACAAAGTCAGTATTAAGTACGAGGACAAACTGAGGGTGTCGCTGTGGAGCAAATCACACATCAAGGCTTTAATTGATCACTTTGTGAGTTAACTCAACAAGAAAAGCCCCAATTGCATTTAGATTCATGCAAGTGGATAATTTGTATCTCTGATTGATTGGAATGTGGTTGCTATAGGGAATTTCAGGCACACTGCATATTTTTTATTCAACATAGAATATTCGGTGCAACATGTCTTTATTATTTAATCATTTTACTTCCAATCATGTTTTAACTTCTAAGTAATAATCTAAAAATTGGTGAGGGTGGGGACGATACACATGTTATTTATTTTACTTGGCCTTCGCATTTTTTCAAAACACAATTAAAGGTGTGTTACCTGATTGAAAATCTCACCCCCCCCCCCACTTTACCTCATCAAAATACTCATATTTTTCTCATAAACATTTTGAAATTTGGCGTTCCAAATCGTTGTATTTCCGAAGAAATCATCAAAAACTGCCGAATTAGTCAAAACTATGGTATATCATAGTTTTGACTAATTCGGCAGTTTTTTGATATCTTGGGAAATACACTGAGTTGGAACTTCTAATTTCAATATTTTTATGAGAAAAATAGAGCCTTTCACTTTAAATCAATATATTACATATTATACGTAAGTTTTAAAGAATTTTTTTTCTCCAAATATATCAGGTTACCTTCCTTTAACATTGTGAATCCGATGAGTGTCAATTCTTTAAGCAATCATAGTAATGGTCAGGCAATAGTACACGTGTACTACCAAGTACTGAAGTCTTATGACACTAAAAAAACATTTGATTAGCACCATGAGAACAGGAGAGAAAATGCTAATCAAGATTGTCAGTGTCTGGTCCTTTAATTTTGCTGTCACATAGCTCTGATGCAAGTAATGGCCTGATTGTTTAACCTATATACATGATATACATGGGGAGAACAACTGGGAGAGTTTTAAGCTTTAGAAATGTGATTTATTATCATGCAACATGATCTTGGTGTGTTCTCAAAAGATGTGTTTTTCCCCCTATATTTCATTATCTGAAATATTAAAATAACCCCATGGGCCATGCTGGCTGAAAATTTGGCATATTCAGTTTGTATGTGTAAAAACTATTAGGCGGTCTATAATATATCATGCATTGTTCCAATCAGAGATATGGTAAGAATATTCGATAGCGGCTGATGAGGAATAAGGGGCTGGGCAATAATTATCTGCCCAGGGGGGGGGGGCAAAAAGAAGGGAGCAAGCAAATTTTATCATGGAAAAGGAGGGGGACAAGCATTTTTGGCAGGTCAAGAGGGAGAGAAATTTTGGTAAGTCAACAGAGGGACAAGGGATTTTTGACACACATTCACTGGGTGCCTTTCAAATAAAAACGCTATAAAGAGCTTAAGAAAACAGTACAGAAAATAAATGTACTAATATGCAAACATTCTCTACACGCTACGCTCGCATTATATATCTAGACCATAGGTTTGCAAATTGGGTTCCAAAAAATTTAGCATGTGCAAAGGGATGGTAATGATTTTTTGACAGGCCGAGAGGTGGAGCAAGCGAGCAAGCAATTTTTGGCAGGCCGAGAGGGGGATGGCAAACATTTTTGGCAGGATATTTTACAAAATTGCCACCCACAGATATATATTACATAGCCACTAAGCTTAAAGCTAGAGACATAAAAGCTCTCTTTTGATTGGTTACTTAGATGATTATATCATATATTTGACCAATCAGGGGAATTGTAATAAAAACAGCTGTGTCCTTAGGGAATTTTGAATCTTGGGAATTGTTGCTTCAATTTTATTACAACTTTTTAGCACTTGGCATATAAATTACAGACTGATAAATGGACAACAATATTAAAATAAAACATTTGAATAAAATAATGTTGCTTAAAAGTTGTTAATTTTTCTTCATTCTGTCATACATACTGTAAAGCATGAAATGTTTGTGCGCCAAAAATTTTTGTTGAAAATAAAATTTCTATTTTCTATAGACATATGTTAATTAAGAAAAAGTATCATATAACATGCCTTTTCAACTCACAAAAAAGCTGTGCTGCAAAAATAGCGTGACTTTATAGTACTGTAAAAGTGGAAATTTTTACGCTTCATTTATTTTTGCGTTTTTGCGTTCCAAGCTGCTACCACAAAAATAACAACGCGCGAATATATTCCTTTTGTGTATTGGCCAATGTAAGGAAACTTAAATTCGCAAATTTAAAAACAAGGAAAATAGTTCAAAATTGGCAAAACGCAAAAAATTAATCGCGCGAAAAAATGGACATTTACATTAATTGAATTTTGCACCCAAAGGGCAATTTATACAGTATTATATTGAGGCTTTTTGAAGTCTGGTATCATTTCTACAATGCATCAGGGTAGACGTTTAATTTCGAGTTGACTAAACCACTGGCAATTTTGGTTGCCATGGTATTATGTACATCATTTAATATTGGAATGTTCTCTGCCATGAGTAAACAGTGTCAATTTACATTGACATGTTGTTATGAAGTCTACATGTAGTTTGTCTGCAACCCAGGTATTCAAGGTTCATTTTGGTAGGGGTGTGCAACTTGAAAGTGGTGTTTTCCATATATCCATTTTTCAAGAAATTTGGGCCCATCGATATACCAAAACTCACAATTTTCAGTCGAATTTAATACAAATGTCTTAGTGTTTACAAATTTTTCCCCAAATTTCGAAACTTTTGGCTACAGTGAGGCAAAATGGGCTATTTTTCGAGAAAAAAAAAAGAAAATTATGACAAATAGGCCCATTCATATACAAAAACTGGCTTAGAAAAAGGGGTGATAAACAGATTAATATACCAAAAGGCCAAAAATGGTACCAATGTTTGTGGAACTTCCTTGTATGGTCATTTGTATTGAGTAACCTCCTGGTCTGCAAACAGGGAAGTGATTTACTCTCACCTCTCTGCTGTAACTAACTTGGGGACTCATCCGCTTCTTTGTTTAGGCATTTCACAATAAATTATTAGGTTACTGTTTTTTTAAAAGGCACGAGGTAACTTATTATTTTCTGTATTTTGAAACGAGTGGTTACAGCCCAATATATACAATACATTTTGGCACTGCGGGTTTAATTTTACAATTATGGTTAATTTTATCATTGATATGCAGGGGTGTTCTAGTAGCAAATTAATGTAATTAATGTCTTCTAGAAATAATGACACTGAACCAGAGATACTAAGGGACGAAGTAGCAAGCGCCATAAAGAAACTCTCGGAAGGAAAGGCACCAGGGTATGACAGCATCACTGCTGAGGAAATAAAAGCAGCAGGCGACATAGGAATTGAAACTTTCCACCAACTCTGCAAGAAGATCTGGGTCACTGAAACCTTCCCAGATGACTGGGGGAGGGCAATAATTACACCAATTTTCAAGAAAAAAGATAAGCTGGATTGCGGCAACTACAGAGGGATCAGCCTTCTCAGTCACGCATGTAAAGTCTTAAACTTCATCATCCAAAGGCGTATCATGAATAAAACAGAGCAAATTCTTTCTGAATCACAAGCAGGATTCAGACCTGGGAGATCAACCATCGACCAGCTCTTCACACTTCGACAGATAATGGAAAAGTACCTTGAGAAGAAGAAAGACCTTTACTGCTGCTACATCGATTTTGAGAAAGCCTTCAACTCTGTGTGGCAAGAAGGGCTTTGGAAGGCCCTCGGCTTCTTCGGCTTCTCCAGCAAAATCATAAGACTCTTGAAGGCCCTATATCAGAAATCAACAAGTGCGGTAAGAGTAAATGGCGATCTAACAGATTGGTTCAAGACATTGGTAGGAGTGCGTCAAGGCTGCGTAATATCTCCACAACTATTTAACATCTTGCTAGAACTAGTAATGCAATACGCCCTTCACGAAAGCAACAAAGGGGTTACTGTCCATGGCCAGATCATCACCAACCTACGATTTGCTGATGACATTGCACTTATTGCGGAGAAGGAAGAAGACCTCCAAACACTTGTCAATCTTGTTCACGACAGCAGTTCAATATTCGGATTAAAAATCAACATAGCCAAAACTGAAGTCCAGGTCATTAGCAGAGTACCAAAGCAAATCAACATCAATATAGATGAAAAACAACTTGTCCAGGTTGAAAAGTTCACCTACCTGGGAGGAACAATCAGCCAACAGGGATCCTGCACAGATGACATAAAACTCAGAATAGGGAAAGCAACAGGGGCCGTTCAGAAACTTCAAAACATATAGAATTCCAAGGACATCCAAACACATACCAAGACAGAGCTTTACAAAGTCCTTGTCCTCTCAATATTGCTCTACGGAGCCGAGACCTGGACACTGAAGAAAGTCGATGAGGACAGGCTACTCGTCTTTGAGATGATGTGTTTACGAAAGATACTGGGTGTCACAAGACTGGACAAAATCCGTAACACAATAATCAGGAAGCGCCTAGGTATCGAGCAATCTGTTGTTGATAGGGTAACCCAAAAAAGACTCTGCTACTTTGGTCACATCCAAAGAATGACACCATCACGTTACCCGAAACTTCTGATCGATGCTCACATCCATGGGGACAGACCCAGAGGTAGACCACCAAAACGATGGCTATATTGCATCAAGGCTGACTGCACCAAATTAAACCTGAAGTCTGTGGTGGAGGCTAGTCACCAATCCATAAACAGACAGAAATGGAGGACCATCAGAACAGATGCCACCACTCAACCCCATGTTGGAGTGAACGGCATAGGTCAAGGTAGGTCAAAGAAAGTAAGAAAGTAGCATGGCCTTTAAAATCGCCCACATAGGGAGTGTGAATTACAAATAAGGGTTACTTGAACGGGTGAATTCATTTGAAACTAACACCCCTGTGCGAAAGATTAAAATCCTTCCATAGAGGGAGTGTGAATTGCAACCGGAATAGCCCAGTTATAAAACTGGCATCCATTAGCCACATTTCTGTGGTTTCTTCGAAGACTAAATTTCATTTTCATTGTCTTTTGTCTCTTTTTCGGAACAGAAGATGGAGGAGTCCGAAGTAGTAGTTGACCCACAGAGAAACACAAACAGAGGACCACAAAATCAAGATGACATTGATGGTAAGATATTGGAGTGAGGGGGACGAGGGAAGGGAATGAGGAATTGTATACACATATCGAATGTTTTAAGTACGAGGTAAGAATATTGTCATGAGGTGAAATATGGACTGTTCCATTCAACGAAGCTTCAATTCTTTCCATTGAACGATAAAAGATATTTGTTTTATATAACTCATAATATATAAATTCCTATTCTTCCACTTAAAGGGGCATTTCGTGATCCACAGCCTCATCCCCCCACTTTTCTCAAAAAAAGTTGAGATTTTTATATCACTGGAAACCTCTGGCTACATAATGTTTATGTACAAAATATTTATTGCAGATTAATTCGTTTTGCAAAGATATCGTGAAATTTGAATTTCGTTCTGGTGCACCAGAACGAAATTACAACGCATTGTCTATGGAGCAGTGTAATACACATAATCATGCATAACTCGCAAACGCAAAATCGGAAACAACTGAAATGTTGGGAATAGGCTTTTTTCGTGGATATGTACTGAAAAATGTCATAAAAAGAGGATGCTAGGATCACGAAACACTTCTTTAATTGATAAATTACCAGGAAATCAAAATATTTTTTTTTTCAAACCTATAATTGCCGAGTCGAGTCACCGTGCGCGATATACGGTTGCGTATGTCAGCGTTGCCATGGTAGCGGCGGGTAAGTGCAATGGAAAATGAGTTATATAAAGTTGGGTATTTAATTCCAGGTCAATCTCCATGCATGTTGGTGTCATAATTGCCTGTCCATATAGGAGAGAAAAAACAAACTAAAAACACACATAATTCTCACATAATCAAAGTAGGGATGTGGTTAGGCTAGAGTCGGTGTAATGTTTAAGGTTAGGGCTTATTAGGGCTTATGTTATAGGTTATAGTTAGGGTTAAGTTTAGGGTTAAGTTAAGGATTAGGTTTAATAAAATAGTAATTTGGTTTTTGGACTATTGACCCTTTGGACTATCGACCTGTTACCGACTGGGAGGGCAGGGATTGTATTATGCTGTGTCATTTTGGTCCAGTTTGAATGACACATTTTACACTGCACTACACTGCAAATTGAGCGTTAACAATTTTGACCAAGACAGGAGATAACCAACATAATTATTATCTATTTCAGCTCCAGTGACACCTCATTAATTTCCCTGGACCTTTGGATGCACTGTAATAGGTATTAGCATTTTACTTTGGAAAATCAATATAAGAGGACTGTAGTCCTAGTTTTCATGCCACATCCAGTGAACATTGGCCTAATCATACCCAGGACAATATGCATGAGGTGTCCAGTGCCGCCAAGAGCCATTACGGGCCCGCGGGTAAAATACACGCCTGGGTCCCTTTTTATTGCCCCCTGAGATCTCTTTTCTTTGCTTTTATGGGCCCATTGAGGTATATTTTCTTTATTTTTACGCACCCCTGACGTGCCCCCTTAAACCCCTTTGTCGGCGACACTGGAGGTTCAGTTTCAGTTTCAGTTTATTTCACCTTTAAATAATTTTTACAGAGTAAAGCAAAATCATATGGTAGGAAACCAAACAGAGCAGAGCTCGACAATTTTTGGCCACCCTTTACAATATTAAGTTAAACATTCAGGACGAAACACAATCAAAGACGTATGATGAGGACATAATTATGTGCAGACAAAGACCGGACAGGACACGTGAGACAGACAATGTTGGCTATGGTTTAAGATTACCTATTATACATAATAGTAATAATAATTTTAAAATTACATGATGAAACATTACACAAACTAGAGGCAAATGGTGGTCATAGACCACAAACCTAGCTGGGGCATGTTGGTGTTGTGGAGGTATCTGACCCCTGCAAAATGTTCCAAAAATGTTCCCCTGTCATGAGGTTTGTTGTCACCGAGTTTTGAGTCCTTTACTCCTCACAGATGTCCAGAAAATGCAATTCTAAGATTTGACCCAGATGACCTTTGACCAGACCCCTGCAAGATGTTCCATAATTCACCCCTGGTCATGAGTTGTCACCGAGTTTGAGCCCTGTACCTCTTACAGATGTCCAGATAACGCAATTCTAAGATTTGGCCCCAGAATGATGTCTTTTGAGCTGACCCGTGCAAAATGTTCCAATATGTTCCCCAGGTCATGAGGTTGTCACCGAGATTGAGCCCCGTACCCCTTACAGATGTCCAGATATTGAAATTCGAAGATTTGACCCCAGCTGACCTTTGACCTGCCCCCTGCAAAATGTTCCAACATGTTCCCCTGGTCATGAGGTTGTCGCCGAGATTGAGCCCCGTACCCTTACAGATGTCCAGATATTGAAATTCGAAGATTTGACCCCAGCTGACCTTTGACCTGATCCATGCAAAATATTCCAAAATGTTACTCTTCTCATCAAGTTTATTGTCACTGAGTTTGAGCTCCGTACCCCTACATATTGCCAGAAAATGCAGCAATTCTAAGATTTGACATGACCCCTGCAAAATGTTCCCCTGGTTGTGAGGTTTGTTGTCACTGAGTTTGAGCCCCATAAATACCCCTTAGGGGGCTATCATTTTCTTTGGAAGGAGGATCCCAAATATACAGTGGGTCATAAATTTTCGGAAAGAAAAATACGGGGGGGCATAATACTTTTGATGACCAAAATGTAGGGAGTCACAAGATGACCACAGATAGTGTGTTTATTTTATTCAAAACTAGCGGGAGCTAGTAGAGTAAACAGGAGCAGTTAGTAAACGGGAGTGGTTAATAAAGATGTTGAACGGTGATGATAAACATTGTGTCTTGGACTAAAACATGAATAGGAATTATTATTATTACCCAGGTATAATTCTGGTTTACCCTGTGCACCCTGTGTTTTAGGGTTAGGGTTTGGTTAGGGGATGTCATTTTCTTCGTCGGGGGGGGGGTCGGTGACCGGAGTAAAAATTTTATGACCCTCCTATCGCGGGCACAATTTTTTTAGACCCCCCTATCTTGGGTCGAAAAAATTTATGACCCCCCACCCCCAACCCACTTCCACCTACACAGACTCAAGACAAATTATTCATTGCCGGAACAAAGGCGAGGAGCGCATGAAAACTTTAGAGCAAAGAAATTGTGTGGAGTGCGTTAAAATTTAATTGTGTGTGTAAAGAAGGCGCGCAATATGCGCAAAATATTTGCATTATTATAATGAAAGATTGTGTGCAAGAATACATGCACAGCGTGCGAAAAGTTTGAGTCACCAGCCCTTAATAATTCTATACCCCCTATTTTGGGTGTTGAAAAATTATAACCCCTATAATTGGTCTAAAATTCTATGACCCCACTCCCCAGTATATTCATGACCCCCCTTCCAAAGAAAATGACAGCCCCTTATAATTTAAATTTAAATTAGGGTTAGGATTAGGGTTAGGTTTATAAACGGTGAGGATTAGGGTTAGGGTTATAATTGGGGTTGCTTAGGGTTAGGGTTATACTATAATTATTCCAATACCCATGAATAGTCCTTGTAACTATCACTAAATAGAATTAAATTAATTAAACTATGATCAGTCTTACCTTGTTAGTACTAGCTAGTATTTCTCATTCAAGATCACCATGATTACAGAAAACAGCAAATGGGTGATAACCATGATAACAATAAAATGTACTGGTACCATTAACTGTACACATTTATAAACATTTATCATACCACGATGCACTGACCAATTCATCTAACACTGAAACCTTTTGGAAATGCAGTTTTAACTTGTTGTAGGGCATAAGGTTGTGCAATAGAATGATTTACAATATTACTTGTATACCCTGACCAATTGACCCCTTAAACAGCTCAAATGTTACAGTCCATGACATATATACTACATCAAATGTAATGTGGCACCACATTAGTGCTGCCGCATGCACAGTATAATACCCAGTGGACTCGGAGGTATCATGAACGGTGTTCCTGCACTTCTTTTACAGTTTCCAATTACCATAGACTTTTAAAGGCTTTTATACTATTTTCACCAACTTCATAAACAAAAAAAAAAGGTAGGGAAAACAAATGAATTCATGTCCCGCATTCATGTAGGCCTATTCCATTTGCAAGCTATTTTGTGTTGCGCATAATCTTAAACCATGTTTAATTTCCTGTAAAATACAAGAACACCATTATTGTTAATGTTTTAAACCACACAAATTAGGAACTGGGATTCAAATATAAAACTTAATGCAAGATGTTTTTAATCAAACAAAATAAGATACATACTCTAAGATATAAGTATAAAACAAAAAACCCGAACATCAGAAGACAAGAAAATCCCTCAACAATCATTTACTTAAACAAAACATAGAGCCTGTAAACAAATGCTAGTTAGAGTTTGATATTAACTGCCATGATAATGGCACTGAAAGAATTAAAGTTCCTACTGCAAAGGAAACACATCTGATAGTTTCATATACCGGTACTAACATTGGAATTACTAATCAAGCCAAAAACACATTCATTACAAAGAAAGAGGCCAGAGAACACTTTCATTAATACAAAGAAAGAGGTCGGACATAACCATACAGAAATAAATGCTAAACATTTTAAAGCCTGGCTCATTAATCCCCTGTTTCCAAACATACCACCAAAGTCTGTAAAATACGAGTGCAAAATCAAAATCAAAAGATAAGCCTGAGCCTAATACTAGTACTTTTAATAGTAAACATAATATTAAACCCATAAATTTATACTACAATTACTGTTAAGGAGTGCCTTTAACACACCTGCATGGTTCATATCAAAAATCAAATTTCTATTAAAAAAACCTATATAAATATGCCATCACTGCTTCTCATATTCTGTCAGTTTCAATACATATAAACAAACTCTGTGTATCCATCCGGGGTATCCATACCTTCAGCATCACTCACAGGGGATGAGATTTCAAAGCCCAGTAACTAAATTTCCACTGAATCTACCCATGCTCTTCCACACTAAAATCAACCCATGTCACAAAAACGAGGCTACAACCACAAACTACAAAAATACTAAAATTGAAACACATATCACCAACTAGGTAATTAGCTCGCAAAACTCTTGTCACCATGTCAATCCCTCAATAATACTATAGTAAACACCTATCACAATCACCAACATTCTGCAACCATATGCTGCAACAACCTTTCAATTCCAACTAACTGCATCCAAAATCATATTAGCCATCAATCCTCCCACACATACATTCCCTGGGCTTGCAGAAACAACAGGTCATTAATTACCTTTTCAACTAATTAAGTGCCTTAGGTTAAATAACAAATTACAGTAACAAACTAACAAACACATTCATTCCTTAAGAAAAACAAAAATTCAAAAAGGCAAATCCATATCTTCACTAGTCAAATAATTCTTACATAGCATCAAGTCAGGGTTTCATACTCAAAGGGTAACAAAAAAAAAATGTGCAATTTCACTTAGTTGCCAGCGGAAGAAAACGGGAAGATTACAGTGGTTTGTTTCCAGCGGAAGAACCCGAACGATTACAATACCTAGCTGGGGGGGGTAAACCCCCCAGCTAGGTAACTAACGAGATTATTTATAACGAGATAATAACTCAGATTTGTACTTATTTTTGAAGCTTGTCAGAGTAAGTGAATTTTTGGTATTTAAACTAATATTGTTCCATAGTATAGGCCCTTGTCGTCTAACAGTGTTACGGGCTAAATCATTTTTAAAATGATGAGCTCTATACATTTCCGATGACCTAGTATTATATGCATGGATCGTACTAGCTTTAATAAAATAATTTGAAAAAATATCTGGTAAAAGATCATTGTAAAATTTATACATGAAAATTGCTTTCTGCAGTTTGTGGATATCATAGACTGTGAGACTATTGAATGAAGCAAAAAGGGGCGGAGTGTGGGCAAGAAAGTGAGAATTTGAACACAATCGAATTATTCGCTTTTGCTTAATGTGCATTTTTTTTAAGTTACAGTTATTTAGATCAGCCCAAATAATATTACAATAATTAATGTGTGGCAAAACCAAACTTATATATAATGTAAACAATGTTTTTAAAGGTAGGACATGTTTGAGCCGAAATAAAATACCAGAATATTTGGACACAATATTAGCTATATATGTTGTGTGGTGGTTCCAAGTAAGGGACTCATCCAGTGTGATTCCAAGGAATTTAATAGACGAAACCTTTGAAATTGATACATTGTCAACATATATGGCCGAGTTGTGATATCTTCGATTGTTAAATCTGTTTTTAAAAATAAGGTATTTTGTTTTATTTATGTTGAGTGATAATTTATTTGCCTTAAGCCAGTTGGAAATGTTACATAATTCTTGATTTATTGTGTTGATAAGATAGGTAAAGTCTTTATGGGAAGCCAAGAGATTAGTGTCATCTGCGAAAATTATAAATTTGAAAAACTTTGAGGTGTCACTGGATTTGGAACAGATAATAGGTGCCACAAGAAAAGGCAGGTATTTTTTTATAGATTTAATAGTGTCAGAGCTATTAGGCCAAAAAAAAAAAAAAGTTGTTTGTTTGTCCTCCACCGCCCGCTCCTCAGATTAAGGCCTGACCAATTTTTTTTTTTCAATAATTTTTTTTTTTACAAAAATAAGTAAAAATTTTTCAGATTTGGAGTATCTCTGGACCTAGCTAGAGCTAAATACTAAGATCTTTCATGGTTGAAAATTAAAAAAGCCCCCCAAAACATTTTGTGTCTTCAATATGCAAAGTTATAACTTGTGGATTGAATACATTGGATTTGAAATCATTAAAAGACTATGACATAACTCAAATTATAACTTTAAATGCATATTAAAGAAACAAAATGTTGGTTTTTTTAAGTCACCATGAATGATTGTAGCATTTAGCTCTAGCTAGGTCCAGGAATGCACCAAATCCAAAAAATAAAAAAAAAAAAAAAAAAAAAATCCACCCGCCCGCACGTCCTCTTTCAAAGCTGTGGAGGACAAACAAACAATTATTTTTTTTGGGCCTTATAATAAAGCTTTTCTTTTACTCTCTTGAGAGTTAAATTCAGTTAGGTCACTTGAGATGTCTGTTGGGTATGATAGAGTTATAAGATTAAATGAATTGATTATGTCCTGCATGAGCTTAAAGTTTGTTCGGCTTATATAAGGCGGAAATTATTTGCGTAAGCATTGCGCTCAACTGCATACATGCTATTCTATATCAATACGCAGTGTTATGAGTCGTATTTTTTCCGCCTTATATAAGCCGAACAAACTTAAGGGATGGCTCCAAAACCAACATGGAGACAGTTGATAGCCATCATGCAGTTATTATTGCCTAAATGTATGCACACAACACAGGGGGCTCACAATAGGTAATTGACCCAACTGGTAGCGCTGTGTTGTAGATGAACTAGTTAGCGTCATATATCAAAAAGTATAAAAGCTATGATTTTAGTACTTGCTCTATGTTTTAATTACTTATTCTTTTCAAAATTTCTGAATTTTCAACCCGGTACAAGCTTTAAAAACGGGGACCATACATTTGTATGAGAAAGAAATCCTACCATCTATCCAAACTCCCGTGTCATTCCAATGCACATTTTGCTTCACCGGGCCGCCCTGGCTTGGTCGCATTTGGAAGAGGGGTGTCACGAAACCGTAATAGGAACACATTTAGTACTTTCTGTCAATCAAGTATGGTTTATTCTCTACATGTCAATCTTTACATCATTAGAATAGTCCTTATAATAACGGGGACCGCCTTGATGAGTAAATGACAGCAAACCAGTGAAAAATACCCCAAACTCGGTCAGTGAGCTCCGCCCGGTACATGTCAATAGCGTCATTATCGATTGGATTAGTCGACCGTAGCGGACAATTCAATCGCTCATTGGATTAATATTATCACGTGGTAATAAATTTTGCATTGGACAATCGATTACTATAATGGTTTATAGAACTGCATATCTCGGTTTAATCTTCACTAAGCGGGTTTATGGCTGGAAAGGTCACCGTGAATTTGCCGTGGACATAACTGCACTATGATGCCAAAGTTCTTTTGCTTTGTATGCTGTAAAATATGATTGTTTGATCGTGCGTGTGTAACCATGGTAACAAATAATTTCATCAGCAAATTCTGTGCATCATTTTGCATTGAAACACTCTTAATTTGCAAACTATAGGACCTATCATAATTAAACATATTCTGTAAGGAAAAGGTCCAATCTGTCACCAAATGGCATCTTAATTTTGGTAGGGCTTGCTGGTCTTGGTATGTCGTGCCCATGGGTCACGTGAGTATTTATAAAAGCGCATTGATATAACCGAAGTACACTGATTATGTAACCAGAGGATTCCAGTAGTATATATAAAAATCTCAACTCTTTTTGAAAAAAGTGGGGAGGATGAGACTGTGGGTCATGAAATGCCCCTTTAAACATGAATTATTCCATCTTGTGTGTTTACAACTCAATTTGATGACTTCATGTCTACACAAACACCGATAGTGGGCTTAATCTGATATACTGCATGTTGTGCTGTTTTATATTCCACTTACATAGTTTATATAATAATAAGCATACTGCAGATGCAAGACAAATATCAACACACTAATCTAGGTTACTTTTTGATTTTGTCTTGCATCTGCAGTATGCTTATTATTATATAAACTATGTAAGTGGAATATATAACACCACAACATGCAGTTGTAGACAGGCTAACAAGATGGAATATTTCATGTTTAAATGGGTATTTCATGACCCACAGTCTCCATTTTTATTATGTTCTGGCTAAAAGATCGGAATTACAACACATAATCCTGCATAACTTGCACTTCTGCAAAGTTGGAATCAACTAAACATTTTCCCTATTTTCGTGGAAAATATCATAATAAAAACTCCCTTTAAAAGGGAAAGCCAGCTTCAGTTGAGAAGGGGGTCTTGAAACATTTGATGCTCATGTTAGCCTTATAAAATAACAAAAGTCCTCAAAATCCCACCCACAGCAAGGATCGACTGCAAGCGCAATAATGATGTGATTGGGCAATCATCCAAGTACAAAACGCACGAAAACGCTGGCTGGGCCAGGAAAACACTCATGCCTAGCCTGAGCTATCCACATTCTTGTCCTGGGTTCCGTGGCTCAAGACCAGGATGAACAAACATATTTTCTCTTCATCTTCTCTCTTTCTTCCTTTTTTCCTTTCGCCAAAAACCAAAAGTGGCGTTAACTCTCTTCACGCGGGTGTCGACTGCAGATGACAAGTTTCAATTTCAATTCAAAAATTTCAGAAATGTAAATTTTCATTGCCATATTTGGAATCAGCATGAAAATTGCATTAAAATGATTACAAACAAGCCTAGTTATGGGGCTACGCATCCTGCACAAGAACAAATAAACACATTGGGGAACGATTGCTCGCTACAAGAGGAAACTGAATATAATTAATAAGAAAGAAAGAACAGTTTACCATTCCAAAGTGTTACAATTAAACACGACAACAAATAAACACAAATCCCAACCGGCACACAACTTGAAAAAAGCAGGAAATATGCCGGCATGGGATTCGAACCATTCCGCTTACCAGACGGACGGACCAGATGTTTACCAGACGGACGCTCTACCAGACGGACACTCTGGTAAACGGAAGGTCGTGGGTTCGAATCCCATGCCGGCGCATTCCCTTGGGGTTTTTTTTGGGTTTTTTTTTTTAAATTGGGTTGTGTGCCGGTTGGGATTTGTGTTTATTTGTTGTATTGTTTAATTGTAACACTTTGGGTTGGTAAACTGTTCTTTCTTTCTCATCTAAAGATTACTTTATCAAAAGATTACTTTATCAACCTTGGGTTCGAATCCCATGCCGGCACATTCCCTTGTTGTTGTTTTTTTTTTAAATTGGGTTGTGTGCCGGTTGGGATTTGTGTTTATATGTGGCATTGTTTAATTGTAACACTTTGGGTTGGTAAACTGTTCTTTCTTTCTCATCTAAAGATTACTTTATCAAAAGATTACTTTATCAACCTGTCATCAGTAGAGCGTAAGTAAGCCTACATGGCATGGCAGCTGGCATTTGCTCAACTCAATAGTATGAAGACTGACAGTTTCTATGTCTAGTAAAACAAGGTCTATTATGGATGAGGCAAACTGAAATTGCTTCTAAACAACATGAATATATTGCCTTAGATTCTATGCTGAATTTTGGGGCATGGTACGGTAGGTAATGCAAGCAGCAATCTATATATTGTCATTTGGGTTAGACACATGATATTTGGATTTTTGAAAAAGTCATCAGATTTTTAAGTGATGCTATGCTGAGATTCGTCTAAAGCATTTACATCATTTTCCTTTTGGTGGAGGGAGGCTGATGGACATGGGGAACTGCACTTACATGCAATGCACATTCTAGTAATTAAGTACCCTCCCCCGGCCAAAGTGGTCTCATTAAGCTTTTCTGTCATTTAACAAAAATATCTAAGAAATTGACTAAGTTGTTCAAAAATTGTGTATGATCAGCGTACCACACAGACTTTCCAATGCTAACTTTAGTTGTACCTTCTTTTACTGTTTTTGTGACCCAGATCAGTATACCAATTTTCACAAGAAGTGACCAAATAGTACCAATTATGAAGATTATCATTCAGCCGGGTATAAATAACTATGAAATTATTATAATCTGATCTACTGGACTTGCGTTTTTGTGAGTGGCAAAATAGTACCAAATTTTCCCAAGTGGTGCTTTTAAGGGCACTTTTAGTAAAAGTTATCAATTGGGCGGACTGGTCTCACTATAAACCCATTGGTATACCAAAATTGCTGAAAATGTACCCCTAAACCATAGCACATCCCCATAACCTTCAATCAGAAAGCATTATTCCTCCATTTTCTCCCTCAAAACATTACACAAATGCATTTATCAACTTTAAAAGCAATATAGTAACATATCTAAAACATTTTAATTTTTTCACATATAACATAAAATATTGTTTTAAAATATGTGAATATTATTGCATCATATAATATGTGACCGTACACTAAGAATGAGCCGTAAATGTCCGAAATTTTATTCTGAGTTGCAGTGTAAAATGTGCATGAAGGTCGTATTCATAAGTACCTCAAGTTAGTGCGACGTGTATCTTGATAGCGCTAGTCAAACACCTTTTAACATGTTTAAACCAATCAATAATCTTATTGTTGAAGAGGATAATAAACTTCTACCTATGTCTATAGAATTCTTTATAGCCCTGGTCTTTGTTTGATTTGGTTAAATCCTGTTCAAGTGGTGGGTTACAAAGCATTGTGTTTTGTGAAAACCAACAATGAAAGGACATTCCTGAGCCTGGTTGACATGAGGATGATTTGAAATGCCCGCCAATTATGACTGTTAGATATCTGCATGTATTACCGGCAATGTGGAAAAAGAGACACATTAGTTGAAGGAGCAAAGTTCAACAAAACCATAACCCCGCTTCTGGATATCGTTTGAAGTCAAATGATATACTATTTTAAAGCTTATGATATATATATATATATTCTAAACACGGAATAAAACAAAATTGACCGGTCCGAATTTACGGCTCATTCATGGTGTACGTTCACATATAACATGATTTTTTTTTACCCTTTACAGGTCATCGCAAACACATCTATGTGGGCATTCACATGCCAAAGCCTGAAAAGCGACATCGTCATCATCACAGGGGGAAGAAACACAAGAAACAACACGACGAGACAAAAATGGTTACCCAATTCAGAAGTAGACACCAGTACTGAGACACCAGACAATACTGAGACACCAGGCAATTCTGAGACACCATTATTAGAAAAAGGAGGTAAGGATGGTATACAAATATTGACTGCCCAAGAGGTAATCTAATGGTCAATAGATCACGAGGAGCAATAGTTTTGACCATTTAAGTTTTGACCATAAAGGGCAGTCAATGTTTGTTTTATATACCTCAGACATAGATTTTTAAACCAAATATTTATACACAACTAACCACTATTTTCGGAAACACAACCCACAACTGAGTCAAAGTGTGTATGGCGCGCGTCATCTCTGTATAAAGCATCGCGTACAGAAAGATAGTTAGGTTGTTGTCATGACAGCGGGAAATAGTACTACTGTTGGCCGGGTAATAGTACCACTATTTCCCACTGCCATGGGATCAACCTTTTAACTCGAGAATAGTTAAACTATTTCATACCACGTGACACGGTGTAAATACATTATGAAGTTACTGTCCGTTTTTCCCATTCAGTGCAGACACCGCGCTCCAATTGATGATTGACCTCTGGCTCACTCACTGTACTGCAGGTATAGGCAATAGACTAGTTCTGGGCTGGTGGAAAAACTCTTCATCCAATAATAGCCATAGAGGCTCACATGTAAATTATAATGTTCATCCTTAACATACTACAATTTGAAGTAAAAAATGTCACGGTAAAGCTGTTGTCGAGCTGTTTTTCCGAAGAGAGTCTTCCAAAATTTCATAACAGTCGGACGTGTAATTTCAATGACAAATTGTGCTCAACAGCTGACTCGCGATAGCTCCAACTTCGAACGGGTACCATCGTGTGATCGGTTTGATCAATTTTCACCATAGAAACTGTAAATAAACTTAAATTTGTTCCCTCTATGGTCATCTACAAGCTTCTAACAATGATTAAAATGCGATTTTGGGAAGATTGTTGTCGTGTTTAGTCTAAAACCACATGTTTCTCATTTACTTGTGTGATACGATTACAATTATATAGCTGTGATAAGTTTGACATGAGTTGTACCGTCAAAATGGCTGGATAACAATATGCAGACTATTGTTCTCATTTCGGAAACAAAGGCCACGCTCAGTATTGTTACTGTGCGTTTGCTTTGTAATGGTGCATCCAACTGAAATTATAATACCATTTCATCACAGCACATGACGATATCGCACAGGTAAATCAGAAACATTATGTTTATGGATTTAACCAGGATATGAGACACATCCCTGATTTAACATAGTTGAGCTGTTTTCAATGAGGTTTATCTTGGTTTAATGGGGTTTAAGTCCTGCAACGGTCGTGGTGAATTCTGCTGTAGAGATAACTGCATAATGAAATAAATAAAAAAGCAAGAATCTATGTATGTGGTATATATAAATAGGGTCCACCATGCCCCCTTTTGTCAACCAAATGTAATTTAGCTAGTCTTAACATGTGCCAAATGTAGAAATAATAAGATTCCCGCAATTAAAATGCCTTCCGAGCTCGTGGCCATGTGTGCTATCAGACTTCTAAGAGCAACATCAGTACCATCAATGTCCTCAACGATGCAGCCGAGGGTGCAGTGAAATTGGACTCGGATTTCCACAGCACTGTCTGCAATATCTTGAGAGCAGGAGAGGAAGAATATATACCAAATTTCCATAAATTTTATGAAGACAAACATTAAAGGAGTGCTAAGAGAAAGTGTGACTTTTTTCTCACATGAAAAGTAGGTATAGTGTTTAGCATAAGTGTGCTTTAAAATATAGTTACATAGCTATTATTTGTAAATGACAGCACTATGTTAAATAAGCGTGTCATAGCACATGGCAGCTATTTATTTCAGTGCAAACATGGCAAGGCAAGGTCCCCTCCTACCCACCTTTAAGTAACATGCCACTTTTCCATTTTTCAAAACACTTTTATTGTCCGGAACGTACAGGGTGAGTAAAAAAAAGTGCAATAGAGAAAAAAAATTGTTATAACCGGGTTGAAGTTTTTAGGTTTTAAAACGTTATATAAATGATATAGCCATTAGTGATCTTGTGTGAAAAATCAAGGAATTAGCATTTAAACGATCTAAAATTTCAGATCACTCTGTGTAAGGTAAATTTGGAACAACTGCCATTTTCTTAACCTACTACCTGGTACTAAAATAGAATGGAGAGCCCAAAGTGTTATTGCCCATGGTCGTGTTTAAGTAGAAGAAATCTTTACTTTAAAGACGTTTATTCTCTATAAAGAACAACAACAACACACATGTGTGGGTGGGTTTTTCAAATGTCAAAGGAAATGTGTGCAAAACTGCAAATTGATGTGGAGTAAATTAAAAAATATCCAGTCGGACATAATGGAGGTAGTTGAAGTATGCAGGACTTTTAGTAATGCTAGAAAGTTTGTTTGAACCGAAAATAGGAATTAAAAGAATGCAAAAATCAACCTTGATTTAAGTTAAAGTCAGTTTCAGAGCTGGTGTCTTTATTGTGCATTGTGTGCTTACATCCAAAATACATGGTGCCTTGTGGACAAATACAAACATTAGGTATCGCAGTAAAAAGTTAACGGTAGTTGCGATTCACAAAAAGTGAATATTGAGTGTGGCATTTATTTAAACTTTCAAAAATGGGAAAGTTCAACTTGGTTCTCACATAAATATTGATTCTTTGCTCGTATTGCACTTTTTTTTTTACTCACCCTGTATTATCAGGTGTATGCGCTCTACAGTTGGCTTATTACTAGTTTCAGCTTATGATGCAGGCATGCATGCAGCGAACACCATACAGAGTTCTACTGTTAGCAATCGACATTTGATTAGCCCAATTTCAAATGCCACTTACTTTGCTTGCTCTTTTATAAGTCGTCAAATAGTGCAGAATAATATGAAGTAAACAACTCTACCCGCTACCCACTGACAAGGCATAAGGCTAATGAAAGTCGATTTTGATTTTCCCGTCACCCGTCTTCACTTTATTTTCTGACCCTCACTTGAATTAATTATTTTGATTTTACAAAAATAACAATAAAATGTGATTAGTACATTTGCACAAAAAAATTAATATCCGTGCATTTTTAGTGCAAAAAAATCAAACTCAAAACATCCATCTTGCTACCAATTTTTTTTTAGTATACTCACTTGGGCTGCCTCCATCTTTCGTGTTTGGTCATATAATGAAAGTCAGAAAAAAATATAATAATGAATAATGAAAGAGTTACCTCACTTGCTTTCAGAAATTATGTGAGAGGAAATTCAAGATCGATGGTCTGTAGCCTAATGGCATTACATAGTTCATCACTTGTTGTTTTAACACTTGACAAAATCATAATTATAAAGTCTATAAATAAATTTCTACTTCATACCCAAATACAAATAACTAGACAAATCTAAGATATTGCCTACATGCAAGATGGTTGAAATCATGTGCTTCTGAAGAGTGAGGCCCTATGACCTTACGAAACATATGTGTAAAGTAATGTATCTGTATCAACACAAGTCCAAATTAATTAGTTAATTAATTAATTAATATTATGTACTGGGGTCCACTCAAGTTCCATAGTGTACGCATGCATGACCAGATTTTTTTTCTGTTTTCTTTCAATGTCTATTGCATTTTTATTATGGGGAAAATAATCATCAACAAATCGCAAATAAATAATTACAAAATGGTATGTAATTCAAAGTATATGTATAAGACCAAGCAGCCATTATCTGAAATAAAATAATGGTATCTAAAATAAATTATGAGCCCTGGGTGAGGGTAAAATTGGGGGACAAAGATCTTGGCAGACCATTTGAAGATATGTTACCCCCAGCTCATAATTATTGCACAGCCCTTACAGGTTTCGATATAAGACATCCCTTATTACACGATTGCATCATTTTCTAACATAAAATGTTTGTGTGCTGGTTCTTATGCAAATCAGAAATCACAAACTTTATAAAAAAAACCACTTACTAGGTACAGTAAGTGAAACTTGTGTGGCTAGCCCTCTGGGTAATATACACACTGAAAGGGCATTTCCATAAGGCATCAATAGTTGGTTACATGAGCTTACATGGCAATATGAGAGCAAACATTCATGATGCTTGTACTTCTGTACCCATCACTACCTTGCCTTGACATTTGTAGGCTACAGAAATATTGCAATAGTCTGTTGGTGGGAATAAGTAAGAAACTGCAGAACAAACTTCAAATGCAAACATCAGCAAGGCTGATTTTAAGAAAAAGCATGTTTGACTCCATCACTTCAGAACTCATAAATGAACTCCACTGGCTTCCTATCAAACAACGCATTGAATACACAATTCTCTCTCTAAACAGTGTACTTCGGTTATACACCCTGTCTCAAAAAAAATTGTAAGTGAAAAGCGCCCTCTTTGGCAATTGAAAAATACCGTTGTGACATGATGCTTACATCAACGTCAAGGACGCAGTTACAGCTCTCAAATGCCATTTGTTGTGTTCAATTTGCTTGTTTTAATCTCAAGATATGTTTAGTTAACAACGAAAGGGTAAAATCACAATTGTGCCACTTTTACTATAGGGAAGAGGGCAAAAAACAAATTCAAAATTGCAACTCTGATTTTTCAGGATTTAGGGTCGGTCGATTGAGGGCAACACAACAATTGTTTGGGCCTAACTTTCATATTGCAATGTACTTTAGTTAATTAAACAAGACTTCTCAAATGGGGAAAGCTGCTTGATTTTATAAGACCAAGTTTACAAATATGACAATTATTGTACCAAAAAGTCACATTTTGTTTTGTTTTTTATCAAATATTCCAAAAAATAAAATACATGGGCGTTTATATTTTGGGTTTTGGTTTTTGGTAAAAATATTTTAATAACATTAAATGTCGGGTTTTGAAAATTTCGTTAACACTATAAAATAACAGTATGTTAGAATATTTTGTAGTACGTTTGAAGCAATGTTTTTGAATATTATTAAAACGTTTTATACCCTTTACGATAACCACACAACCAGACAATTAAACGTTTTCTGCAGCCTTTTCTAACCTTTTGCAAATAATATCAAAAAAACATTTTGTGTTTGCTGGGCATGACCTTTATATCCCAACATTTAAATGTTATTAAAATTTTTATCCAAAACCAAAATGAGTTTATAGTACGTTTATATAACACTTTACAAAACATTTTTGTGTTTGCTGGTAAGTTGGTGGAATAACAGATATTGCATGGGTGTTCTGGTTCTTGTTGATGTGATTTACTTTTGAGTACATGCCACTTGAAAATTTTAGATGAATGTTATTCTGATGATGTTGTAGATAGAGAAGTTTTATAAAGTTGACATTCTGATTCTTGTTGATGCGATTAACTAGTTCATGTCAGTAGTGTTTAGATGAATGTTACTCTGGAGATGTGTTATAGATAGAGGTATAGACTGCTGTAATCGCCTTTCAGATCTGAAATACGTTGTTGACAGCTATTTGACTATTTTGACATTCAAAGAGGATAGGTGAATGATTTTAATATGCATGGTTAAGGATTATGAGAAAATCTCTCATACATAGTATTGTATGAACGCTTTCACATTGCAATGTACTTAGTTACAGTGGTGTATCCAGGGGATATACAAAAGTGTATATCCCCTTTTGGGGAAAGATGCGTACTTTGGCATAATCCAAATTTCCTTCGTTTTTAGCTATGCAAAAAATGACTGGTAGCAATTAGTATATCGAGGGTTGAGAGCCAGAAAGCTGTGATCTGAACCCTCACTTGAGGATCATGTTTCATGATAAATTAACACTTTATATTGTGCAATTTTCCTCTTTAGATGAGCAGCCATCTCTTGAGCAACCTTCTGCCAGAGTCAAGTTCCTCCTCGGAGATGAAGCAAATGAAGAACATGAATCTCATGAGATTTTCACAGAAATGGAGGAGTTGCATCAACATGGTAATGATGAGATGGAATGGAAAGAAACCGCCAGGTATGTGTGTGAGAATAATGTGAAGGTGTATGGGCAAACATGCAGTTATTATAAAGAATGAATATCACTGAATATTGGGAACTTATGCTTCTTAGAAATAAGTTCTTGTGTAGGGGAGTGTGTGGGCGTGTGTGTGGGGGTGTGATTGGGTTGCTTGGTATTCCGCATTGTATGGGTTGCTTAGTATAGTATGAGTTGCTTATAACCCTAACTTCGCTGAGTTTTTTTTGGTGGAGGGGAAGGAAAGAAGGAAGGAAGAAGTTTTCTCTGGTGTGGTTTTGAACCCCGAGCCCTGGGGTGCTAGACACGCTGACGGCCATACCTTGCCATGGGGGATTGCCTTGGCCGGCCAAGCTTTCCACAACCATGATGATGCAATTGCATCGCGTGGAATACTTGCACTGGCAATATCTTGCTCTTGTAGCTTTTTGGTGGCTTTTGGTGGAGTTAGGGTTATAGTAGCCTATTCTGTCTTCAGTGGTTCTGATCTACGCCGCGCCATTCTCCAATGCCTTCTCTTCGCTTTAGCTCCACATACACATATAAACTATATCCTCGTATTAATTCATCAAGCTTTCCCATAATTCTTCTTGGTTTCTTCCCTTCAATCCTTTTTTTCTGTAATCCAAGAGTCTTCAATATGTAACCGTCAAATACTCATTTCTTCTTCTGAATCCTGATGGTAGTGATCTTTCTTTCTGCACAGCATTGAGCACTGTCTTCCTTTTTTGTCTTTGTAACTCATGCACTTTTTACGTTCTTCTCCACTATCCATATTGCAAAAACTTCCCATCATCTTTCTGCAGTGTCCATCTCTAAGCTCCATACAAGCCCATGTCCCCATACTGATTTTTCAATTATCTTCTATAGCTTTTGATCAGCAGACATTTAATCAAATATCTCCTTAGTCATGCCAATCCTTTACATAAATTTTCGTATAATTTGTGTTGCTCTTTCATTCAAGTTGTCAGTGCTTGTAGACCTTCTTTGGAACTTCTTTGCTGACATTGCTTGGTCATTTGTAAATTGGACATCCTTTGATGAGTCCCATGCAACAGGTACACCCTCTTTTATTCTTTTCCATTGGCTCAATCATCATCAACGACATAGTTGAGAAAAGCACCGGTGATCATGGTGATAGTAGACATCCTTGATGCACTCTTCTCCAAACTACATTTGGGTCTGAAACTGCCAACTGCCACTTTTGCCCAGAGCTGCCACTTGTCCTATATTTAGTTTATGAGTCTTCTTTCTTTCCAAACAACTCCAATCCTTTTCACAATGTCTAACAGCTACATCAGCCTACCAAATGCTTTCTGAAAGTCCACAAATCAAAGACATACGTCATTGTCACTATGCTTCAGGCTTCACTTCCTGAGCATCCTCATCACTGCCTATCTGATGTCTCCGCCTTGCCCAAAGCCAAACTAGTTTTTCCAATAAAGTATATAGCCTTTGATTCCACCCGCTTATTCATTAGAAGATCTTTGATGCATGCATCAATAGTTCTGTGGTCTTTGCATTCTGTGGCACCTTATTTGCAGTGAAATCAGTGTTTGCCAAGCTTGATCCATACCTGGATAAAAAAAAGTTAGGACTGACCAGTTGCACTAAACATGCATTTTAGTCCTATATGTACCCCATTGGTCCTGTTGGTAGATACTATGATGTGTAGGTATGCACTCATTGCATAAGTAAATCCAAATATTCCAAAATAATAATTTTGTTCCACAGATGGATCAAATATGAAGAAGATGTCGATGTCGGGGCAGACAGATGGAGTAAACCCCACGTCTCTTCATTACCTCTACACAGTCTATTTGAGCTTAGAAGTTGCATCTTAAACGGTGCTGTGTGCCTTGATATGGAAGCGGAATCGCTGGAAACAATTGCAGGTGAGAGCAGGGAAGAAGCATGGAGTAGACAATTTAGGTTTAAAGGGTTCATGAGGACTTAAATGGTACTGTTTAGGGGGTATCAGGAGGGTAGTAACACCATACTATAAATATAGCTTGTTGAACATGCATCATACGTGTCTGTAATCACTCTTTTATATGGATTTGTTTTTTAATTTGTTTTTATAGGTCTGGTGCTTGATAAATTAATAGCCACATATCAATTAGAAGAAGAGAAACGTGAACAAGTCCGAGAAGCGTTACTACGAAGACATCACCACCAGAGTAAGAAGAAACACAAAGAACACAAGATGGGAAAAGGCGGAAGTTTCCTACCGTCTATCCCGTCCCTGTCTGATATTGGACGGTCGTTATCATCTGGCGGTAGTCGCTCCCATAAGAGTATGGAGCAAGGTGAGATGGAATAAAAAATAAATGTTGTTGATGTACCGTAACATCAACAACATTTTAAACACAAACTAAAAGTGCCTTCCCATCAAAATCCCACCAGCAAATAAGGGCACATATCCTTAATTCTTGTTGGGATTTTTAGAGGAGGGGCTCCCAATTTGTATATGAAATTTACCCCCAAGGGAAAGAAGCCCAGGTGCGCCATTTGGCGAATGTTTACGGTGTGTAGGTTTAGTTCATATATCTATTGCCATAACCTTGATTTAATAGTCTGGTCTTGTTTTAATTTAACAGAACTTATTCAATCATTATTTTTAGAATTTAGCATAATGTCACGCCTGTCCAGCCTAGGACCAAACTGCCTGGTACATGGGTGGCTATAAAAAACACAGACCCTGTCCTGGGTTTGGTATCAGGATTGTCAGCCCATTTCATTGGCTGTCACATTGTATTTATTATTGTTTTTGGTTAAAGGGCCATTCAGTGATTTTCTCATCCGGATGGTCGTAATAATCATCAAAATTCAGATTTTGGTACCTTTGTCATTGTCATAGATGTGCTAACATAGTCTGCTATTGGTTCAGCCGAAAGCTGTGTATTTTAGGCAAAATGCAGCATTTTACATGAATATGTAATTTATATAATGACCGGAAATAAATTAGCTACATGCATTTGAATGGGGCTTCAACTTCATCAATACTGCTGTTTTCTTTGTTTTTGACAACTTTTTCATTTCAAAAATACTAAATGACAATTATGAATGACTTATCCTTCACTTTTAAGCAATTTATAAATAATTTTAATTTCTTAACACTTGCGCTCTCAAACATAATTTTAACACATGTTATGTATTTTTTTGTGTGTGTTCACCAACAGCTGCAATGGAAGATATTGGTGATACCGGCTCCGATAACAAGCTACAAAAGAAAGACTCCCACAACCTGGAGAAGAAAGATTCCATTTTGGGAAACACACTGGCTGTTGAAGACACAGAAAAGAGCTCTAGCAACCTTAATCTGCCTAGAATTGCCAGTGCTACAAGCATGAAGGTGAGGGATACACTGTTTTGGGGGTAGAAAGACAAAGACAAGATCAAAACTAATGAATGTAAATCATAAGGGTGTGGACTAACACTGCACTGGTAAAAATCCATAACCACAAGGGTGGACAAAAGTAAACCAAAATACAACCAACGTTTCGAGCAGATAAATTGCAAGCTAGTTTCACCACTGAATTGGGGTAATATGTTTTTGCTGTCTGTCACTGAGGAAGGGCAATTTATCTGCTCGAAATGTTGGTTGTATTTTTGTTTACTCTTGTCCACCCTCGTGGTTTTGGATCTTTACAAGTGCAGTGTTAGTACATACCCCTATAGTTTACATACTGCATTTGTTTTTATCTTGCCTTTGTCTTACCTGGCTCAAATCTTCATGTTTTTATAAACTGGCCTCAAAAAGAAACTTATAACAGATTTCTTTTGCTGGGTTCCAACTATTCGCCTGTGAATGTGCTCCGGAAGCTGTTCCATGTCAGTGCATTTTACTGTTGTGTCAGTTGGACAACTGCTTGGTTACTGACATGTGTTTAGAGTAGTAGAGTATTGATGTAATCCTGTGTGTAATTTTTGTTCATGTACAGGCGAATAATTGAACCCAGCAAAAGAAATCTGTTGGGCTGTGAATGTGGTCCAGGAAGGTGTTCCATGTCAGTGCAGTTGGACAACTGCTTGGTTATTGAAAAAACGCTGTGATAAATGAAGCCAAATACCATACCAGACTTTAGTACATTGGGTGATGACTGATCAAGTATGGGTATTAAGTCGGTCAATTTTTTTACACTTGCACGATTAAGACAAAGATGGGAAAGGGTTTCACAGATCCACGTTACCACTGATAAGTATTTTTGAAAAATCACCCATGTATTGTTTTGTGTTCTTAAACTATTAAAGTTTACGATTCTGAATGAATTTTATGAATTCTTCGTGGTTGGCATTTTGTCATTCCGGAGACCAAACTTGAACGCTTTATAGCTCTTTATCGGAGAATGGGCCATGACCTTGTGAAAAATTACAAGTTTCTTTTTGAGGCCAGTTTATATGTGTGCATCTTGGAACCAAATTGATCAATTAATTACATTTTCTTACTCTCATAATATACAACACAGCACAAGCAGCATTTCATGAAGAAGATACCAGCAGGTGCCGAGGCATCCAACGTCCTTGTGGGTGAAGTGGATTTCCTGACACGCCCTATTATTGCATTTGTACGATTGGCACAATCTGTGTGCTTGGGTGACCTGACAGAAGTACCAATCCCCACAAGGTAAGAGACAGAGTGGGTCAAGCTAGCAGTCCTATAAAAGCCTTTGTACGATTGGCACGATCTGAGTGCTTGGGTGACCTAACGGAGGTACCAATCCCCACAAGGTAAGAGACAGAGTGGGTCAAGCTAGCAGTCCTATTATAGCATTTATACGATTGGCACAATCTGTGTGCTTGGGTGACCTAACGGAGGTACCAATTCCCACAAGGTAAGAGACATTATGGTGAGTCATGCTAAGGCCACTGTTTGGCCACATATGAGATGTGTAATGACTTGGTAGCAATTAGATTTCATGACATGTCCTATTATACCATTTTGTCCCGCGATTTTGTCGGTCTAAACTCATACTGGTGTACATGATGGACAAAATTTGTTTTGAAAAAATGTGTTTGAATGATCAGAGTTGATACCCCTCCACTGTTAACTATAAGTGGCCGGATTCCATTTGAAATTTAAGTTTAAGGTTCAAAATTCCTTTATTAAACTGTATCTTTTAATAGTTAAAAATTAATAACTATTAAGTATTATAATAGCTAGCTCTAAGCCTTTACGTCACAAACGGAAAATTAGGAAAATCACTCTACGTCACTATGTGTTGTGACCGACGATTTGTAACTTTTGCACAATCTGTGTGCTTGGATGACCAGAGGTACCAGTTCCCACAAGGTATAAAGAGGTAGTGATTCAAAGTTATGGGTGCTGTTTGGGCCACATATGGGATGTGGGATGAGTTAGTAGCAATTTAATTTGTTGACATGTCTTTAATCATATATTTTGTACGTTGTGCACAATCTGTGTGTTTTGGTTGACCTGGCAGGGAAGAGACAAAGATCCAATCAAGGAAGGTGAGAGGATTAAGTTAGGGGCACTGTGTCCTATTATAACAATTTGTACAATAATTGGCACAATCAGTTCTGAGTTCGAATCCCAGGTGGTATCACTTTTCTTGTTTCCTCCTTTTATAATATGTTACAGCAGTGAAAATGTGTGAAATCATCTGCAATTGGCATTTCTGACTTCTTTAGTTGATGAAAACAAATAATGTGTACTTTTCTCTTTTGCATCCAGGTTTCTGTTCCTAATGCTTGGACCTTATTTAGAAGAAGACAACAGTAAATACCATGAGATTGGTAGATGTATTGCTACACTGATGTCTGATGAAGTAAGTCTTAGGATGCATGTACCTCCTAACTATCTTGCCATGTTCCATGATTGTTGCACCTGAGGTCCAAAATACTGTCAATGCTATCTTGAACGGGAAACATTTAGTTTCTTCCCTCATTAATCATCTTACAAATAAATACATGAATCCAAAACCCACCCAAGTCCATGGGAAGTGATTTTGAGAAAAAAACGGTGTATTATTTTAATTCCTTCAGTTAGATTTACCTGGTCAATATAGTAAGTTTTACGTACAAATGGGTGGGTTAAACTGTATTAAGGGGTCGAGCTGTATTGTCTCAAATATCTCCGAAATGGGAGAAAACTGCCATGTTTGCTGTGAAATTTTGCCTAGCAATATCTATCTCAGGTGCAAAATTTATGGTGCACATTTAAGATTGAAGTCTTTAGATTAATATTTTAGCAATCTTAATATTATTAGTTGATAGGAAATTCTTCAAATATGCCTGTACATATAACGACGCATAACAGCCCACGCAGTTTTTTATAGGTGAACTCTTTTCGAGCAGTCCGTGTTGGACGATGACCCTATCTTTTTGCTGAGGTATTTACAGGACCTTGAAATAAGAATTATGATAAATATTTGCGACTTCGGAATGCAACGAAGGCATGTTCGAAGCTCGTCAATACACAAAATACTACCTGATTTTACACTCTTGTCGACCACTGTCTGGCGCATGTTATTTTGTTACTTTAAATTCAACAAAATTCCAATTTTTTAAGCAAAAAGACTTCTAGAGATACCATCCTGCATGTCCATGTTCGATTTATGGTAATACAATTAACCAATTTTAAATATCAATTTGTTTAGATTCACGGAAGCCATATTTTGTGCATTTTCGACAGTAACGAGTTAACGCCAATGTTGGTACAAATTTGTCAGTTTTGCCAAAGTTATTTATCCGGTTAACTAACGAATACCAAGGTTCATTGGCGAGCTAATAGCGCTATGTTATTTAATTACTTTTACTTACGATTTTTATCATGATTCCGTTTGAGAACAAATATAATTCCTTATGGGTCTCCAACTTTGTCTTCAAGCTTCTTCACACGACAAGCCATGTGTTGCCAGGCAAGTCAAAAGCAAATTGGGACAAATCGGCACTAAGTATGGCCCGTAACTACATCAATATATCACCCAAATGTCCATGTTATTTAGGGTACAATGTTAATGTAAATAAATTGTAATATACAATTTTAAAACAATGTTTAAAATGTTCTAACGTGCGTATGCGCGATTCTTTCTCCCGTTTGAGTTTTAATGTATATAGGCCTACCTGTAATGTATTGACAATCAATTCATAAGAAGCCCAAAGTTAATACCAACACTGCAGCGCTGGAAACACGGTCAATTCTGTGAAAGGATTTGTGATGAAATCGTTCTGCTTGATTTATCAGGTCTATTAATGTGACAAAGGAACAGGTCTCTAGTTTGATTCCACAACCATTCAAACCGAGCTCATGTTTTATTGTATCATCGTGTATTAAAATCAGGAAGGCTATGTCGTAAATGGACCGGAACAATATAACAATTATACTGTCACCTGTGTTGAAGGACGGTTCTAAGATACAGGGTGTTCCAGAATGATCTATACCGTGTTTGAAAACATTAATCAACATTGTATTTAATTTGAGTACGGTACGTGAAATACAATGGCATAAATGTCACCTACTAAGTTATTGTGTTACTTTCATTGCAAAAACTTCATTCGTTTTGGCGTGATATTGATATTCTTAAAACTGGATGTTTTGCACGTGTAAAAATTGCATGTGTGTAACTTACAGCGCAAAGGCTTCATAAGCACAAGACATTGCTGCTTTATCACTATCGCATAGGCCTACTTTGCAATTATGTGTAGACATCATACAGTTGTCATAGGAGATACACCAAATTTGGCACAGATGTAGAGCTTGAAACACTGAATAATTCTTGATATTGGATTAAGTGACCTTTTCATGTGTTTTCAATATTACGAGGGCTCAGAGCAAGAACTAGCTATGTCCACAATTACATGTTACTCATTTCGGCAACAAATGGATGGTTAATTCTGCACTCCATAATAAATGCAAGTGACACCCTGTAGCTTAAGATGACAGCGAGACAGGTTTCAAGATCGATTTCACGACCAGCCATACCTATTACCTGTTTTATTGTTACCTTATGGAGGCCAGACTTTTATTTGAATGATAATGGCTCTGTCACGCCGTATTGAATACCCTCTGTACGGAATGTTACATCACAATTCAGTATAATTATACAAGGTTGGTACGCGTGTCTGTCATCGACTTGACAACAGGGACACCCGGTACAAACATTTTGTAAATCGTGGAAAGTCGTATTTATGCAAAATGATCAAAAAATGATACTTTTAGGTGTTATTCTGTTAGTTTCTGTTTTGCAAATCATAAATGCGTACGTGTTTTGGTCAAAATGGCAATAATCTTACTTTTACCCCTACCAACCTGATATAGCTTTACACAACCCTTAAGTATGACGATTAGCATTTCAGGGACTTCGTGGGGTTCATTTTAAATTCTGGACTTGGGTGGTTTTTTTAATCATATACAAACACAATAATGTTGGAATGAGATTACCACTAGTAAGATAATACAAATAAGAGCACACAGTTATGTATAATGTTGATAATCATTCTGCCATGTAATATAAACCACACACTTTCCTTGATTAAACCCATTCTTTTTCAAAAGTCACTCTCAGCAATGAATGTGTTACAAGTGGACTTTTATACATACTGGATTTCAATCAATGTGTTACAAGACTCAAATCATGGACTTGGTTGATTCTTTCATACATGCTATTTTTCACATGCTCAATAGACACAGAGGATGAATTTGAGTTGTTCTTTCATACATATGACAGACCTATGTACACTTGGGTGGCTTTTGTATTCATATATTCATTAATGTGTAAAATTAAAAATAAATTTGATATCAAAACTTCTTTTGCAGATTTTTCATGATGTAGCTTACAAAGCCAAAAACACAGAAGATTTACTCGCTGGTATTGATGAGTTCTTAGACCAGGTCACTGTCTTGCCACCAGGTAGGTATAACTAAGCATACACTTGATAAAACTTTTTCCATACTGATGAACCGCTATAATGAAAGACAGAGATAAAAAGACCAGTTCGCGTCTAAAATTCTGACAATTAGACAGAAAATGCTGTACTGCGAGGGTCGACAACCAATCACGGCGCGCCTTTGCCATGCGATGCGATTTAGTCTCTTTATCTCTGTCTTTCATTATGATAACATTAAAATTCCCTTTGCATTAAACTGAAGGTGGAAGGTGATATAGACAATGGTATAGCGTATGACATATTAGGATTGTGTGTACATAAAACCTGTAAATGGAGGGCATGAAAAAATGAAGTCTGTTGCACCCAGAGTAACTTTCTTGAAAAAGATATTGTGCAAAGCACACAAACATTTCTATTTTTAAACGTGGCAAATTCACATGCAAATTGTCATCCTAAATGGTCAAATATGAGCTTAAATTTTGTCAGAAACACTGCACTTTGCATAACTTTGAGGGATGATTGCACCATTCCTTTGTTGAATACGGTATTGGGGATATTCATCCTCTAAAGATATATAACACTAACACTGCCAGATTCCTGATTGAACCAATTTCATTCCTTGATTTACCTGGGAGGTCATGGTAGTTCCCCGTTGTTCATTGTTATTTCTGATGGTTCCTGATTCAGTATTATCAGGAAAACACTAATGCTGAACATTATATTTCACCAGTCCTGATAATTCCTGAAACTTCCTCAGAAAGGATTACAAGATGAGTGGCTATTGAAGAGTATTACATTGAGTTGTGAAATGTTCTATTATTATATAGCATTAGTGGTAATTGGGTTTACCTAACATTAAAGCCATATTATAACATTTTCTGAGGAGAACGCCCTGGTTTTTACAAGGTTGTAATGTACTTCAGTCAAAAAAGAAATTCTGCAAAAATCAAGACTTTAGGTGCTGTATTTTTGTCAAAATCCGAGATTTTGAATGAAACGCCGGAACCGTCGTTTTATTATTACGATGGAAATATTAGTCGAACACGTATGCAAAGTACGTACACGGCGTGGGGATACACTTACACACACACCCAGGTAAAGTTCAAAAACCAAAAACTACCAGTTCCAAGGCCCACAGAAATGCTAAACCTGTAGAAACAACATTAATCAATGGGAATACAAAAGTGCACTAGCACAAATGTATAGGCACAAAAATGGTTAATTTCAGAGCCCACATAATAAAAGTGTTTAGTGCATTCTTTTTCCTAATTTCAGGTGTATGGGATCCTAACATTAGAATTGAGCCTCCCAAGCTGGAACCCTCACAGGTTGAGAACCAACGAGAGCAGCGACTGGCACATGCCAATTCTTCCCAGGCACTATTAAGCAGAGCTGATGGAGGGGAGAAGGTGGTCATGATGGAGGTCATGGAGAGGCGGAAGATGCTGGTTTGGTTAGAACAGGAAGGTAGGTCTGTCTGGATGTCTGTCTGGAACTGATAGAGAGGGGAGGAGGAGGTAATGATGGCGCTATGGTGGTCAAAATCAAGCGCTGTATATTTCTGTTGGTCTCGGCAGAACCGATGGAGGGGGAGAAGGTGGTCATGATGGAGGTCATGAAGAGGCGGAAGATGCTGGTTTGGTCAGAACAGGAAGGTAGGTCTGTCTGGGACTGATAGAGTGGAGGAGGAGGTAATGATGGCGCTATGCATATGGTGGTCAATATGAGGCACTGTATTTTTCTGTTTGTCGACTGCCCTCTTTCCCCTGTATGTTGTATCTCTCTCACTCTAACTATCATCTCTATTTTACTTTCTCTTCTCTCTCTGCTTCCCCCTCAATGTCTTTTAATCTATATCAATGTCATTATTTTTTTTTTGCAATTTTAATACAGATACTCATGTCTGTTTTTTGACAGATTTAAACCAATCACTTTTACATCTTCTGTTTCCTTTCATTTTGACTTGCAGAATATTTGGTGGTTTGATCGAAGACGTAAAGCGGCGACTCCCGCATTATCTTACCGATTTCACACACGCCCTACACATCCAATGTTTTGCCTCTTTTATCTTCATGTATTTTGCTTGTCTCAAAACAGTAATAATATTTGGAGGTTTACTAGGAGAAGCAACTCATGATTACATGGTAAGAAAGAAGGGTATTGTGGGATTGAAAACCTCCCAATTTGGTGGGATTTAAGTTTTAAGATTTTACTAGGACATTTGCGCGCGAAGCAATTTTTGTACACTATTTTGTTTTTGGCTAAAATGGAAGATGCACACTGCACAGGGCAATTTTTGGGGCCCTGGGCCCGGGCCCATCTGGCCCTATGGTAAAGCCGGCCCTGCCAATTTGGAAGCCCAATGAGGCAACTTTGAGCTATCGTCGAGCCACACCAGCTTGAGCAGACGAATTTTAATTTTATTCCTTTTCAATGAATTTTGCTACAAAACAATTCATGAAGTTATTGCGATTTAGAACAAATCACAATTATGGTAAATTGGCACAAAATTCCCTTCTGATGATTTAATTTCTGTTCATGTGGAATTTCAAGGGTCGCACTCCTGAAATATAGGCTGAAATTGTTTGGTAAACCTGGTCTTTTGTGGTGATAATTTGTTCACAAACATTTGTTAGAATGGGCTTGATGTAAAAAAAATTTCAAGGCCGCTTTGGACCTAAAATTATTTTCTTGGCTTTCCTTTTGGCAATGAAAAATGTACGTCAGCCCCATAGAAAACAGTGTAAATCTCATGTTCTACACTAAAAAACAGGTTTTTTTTTAAAGCCTCCCTTGAGAGGGATCAAGATTTTCAGAGCTACCTTTTATCATCAGACTCCCCTTCCCCCACCCCATCCCTGTTACAAGTGTTTGTGAACTGTCCCTTATATAGTTTTTAAAAAGGCTGTTCCTTAATTCTTTGGTATATATTCATAATCAGTTACCTCTTGTAGCAAGCAATTTTGTTCCCCCATTGTGTTTATATATTCGTGTACAGGGTATTCAGCCCCATTAACTTCTTAATATGACAATATTTATAATTTCTTTTGGATTTCTTAAATAGTACAAATTAAATGAAGCAAATGTAAAATTGCTCAAAAGAAACCCTAAATTTGCATCCCTGCAGGAAACAAACTTCTAATTTTTTGTTTGTTTACCTTTTCGTATATGTTATTTTTCCCTCCTCCAGGCAACACTTGAGAGTCTGCTGGGTGCTTCAATTTGCGGTGTTGGATTTGCGTTGTTTTCTGGTCAGCCGCTGACGATCTTGGCCCCCACAGGACCCATCTTAGTTTTTGAGAAGATTCTAGTATCATTCTGCGAGTAAGTTGAGATGGACGAAAGCGATACAGATAAATTCCAAACAGTCAAAGTCTCAGCATCACCCGATAATGAGGGCCAATCGTTCCATGAAATGCGGCAGGCGAAATGCATTTACCGCATATTTTCACTGTCTTTCACGTAAATGCAAAGACAAGCAATGCTCTATCACATATATGGCGCGAAGCGTATGATCAAGGCGAATAAACACAATACAAAAACGAATGCCAATTGATTAATACTTTCAAGTTATGGCCCTGAACATGCCGTGTACACTTTTCGTTGGATTCGACCATATACGCAAAGGCATGGAATGCTGGTGATGTTATTGTTAGACACAGGACAATCGAACAATCAGCCCTTATGAATATGCGAGGATTCACAGCATACAATAAACAGGGACTTTGACTGTTGGCTCAAAATGCTACTTCCATAAGTCAATGGATTTTGATGTAACTGAAGCATAATCATTGGGTTTGGGTTTCTCACAGGTGTTGAGGACTTCTGTGTCAAAGGTCATCTAGATGAAATTTTGTGGGTTTTACTTGAATTTTATAAGGTCAAATTACATACATTGTATTGTTAATACCCAAAATAGAAAATGCATGCAGCACTTGTGATCCATGGATCTCCTTGTCTAACAGTGTCTTGCATGTGTCCATTTTAATCTCATTCTATGATAATTTTGAATTCTATCTCAACAGTTCCACCGGTTTAGAGTATCTGTCATTTCGAGTTTGGATCGGCATCTGGACAGCCGTGCTGTGCGTTATACTAGTAGCAACGGATGCGAGTGCATTTGTGAAGTATTTCACTCGCTTCACAATGGAGAGTTTCTGTAGTCTCATCGCTTTCATCTTTATTTATGAATCACTATTTAAACTTGAAGGAGTCTATGAAAAGTACCCAATTAAAAAGTGAGTTAACCTCTATTCATGAACTCATTAATATTCATGGGGCAAAATTTGAGTTTCTCAAGTCTCATCTCAATCATCTTTAGTTGAAGACCTGATTTATAGTCTCACCCCCACCCATTTTTCCCTATCAAAATGGAAATGTTGGCATCAGAAGTAAGCTTGTATTTTTCTCATAATCCCAGTTTTTGGGCCTAAAATATATTCAATATTTAGATGCAATGAATGAAAAAGTAATAGCCTCATCCCCAATTGTCGTATACCACACATACTGTTCTATGGGCCGTTGTGAAACAAATTTTAACGTCAAAACGGTTAGTACAATTTACTTCAAAATTTGGAAATTGATTTATTTGGTGCAGGTCTCAACGTCAGGTAACAAACCCAATACAAAACTATCTGAACACCTACCTTTAAAGGAGTTAACCATGTTAACTCTCTTCATAAACTCATATTAATTCTATTATTTCAAACATGTATTGTTACAAAAATAGCATGACATATGGTTAACAACCAAAATAGATCAGGTGACACTTGTCAAAATATTTTTGATATCTTTGTTTCTTTATTCGTGTAGGTTCCCGCCGTACAATAACAGCTGGTATTATGAGTGCGAATGTGGACCAGGCGATACCGGGGATACAAACTGGGAACAGATTAAGCTGGAAACATGCGAGGAACAGGGCGGTGTCCCAGCCGGCGAAGATTGCCAGGTGGCCCTAAATCACCCTCCAAGGTGTGATGTCTTCTTGATGTCTGCAATTCTTATGTTTGGAACATTCACAATAGCCTACAATCTCAAAGAATTCAGGGCTAGTGGTTATTTACCTACACGTGTAAGTATTAAAGGAAGGCATTGACCCAATTGACATCCTCATCTCCCCATGTTTCTTCATCAAACCCGATTTTAATGTCAGGAGAAATCATATTATCCTCATTAGTCATTATCCCGGTAAAATTTAATGCCTGAGATATAATGTTTCGTTTAGATGGTGTGAACAAAAACGTAGTAAACGGTGGTAACCACGACTGGAAGTGTATGTATTATCCTATGGGGCATACACCCGTTTACTTATCATATCAAAACTGCTGGAACAAATAGTTATCAAAATTTGGACCATTGGTTTAATGGTCGGCCTCAATGTAAGATTGAAAGCATACGATGAAAAAAATGATTTCCGGCACTATGATGCTTTCTCATGGCATAATCATGCGGTGCGGTTATGGTGTGTTTTTAATCAAAATTAATGTGCTCCAAACTTAAAGACTTGTTTCTTTGTATTCTGTATTCCAAACTGCCCAAGTTCGATGACCATTGACCGATCATATCTTTGTAACCGTAAAAATCTGACAGAGATGTCTTTTATATGAAAATACAAAAAATCTCAATATTAACAATATTTACGACATGTCCCTCATTTACTCGCATTGGGTCACATATTTGTGTGTTGTTATTTACATGGTAACGGAAAATATCCACTTTAAACAATTTTGAAGCCATGTTGATACCCTATTTTCCTTTACTTCGCCATTCTGATTGCATTTGTTTTCAGATTCGCCAAACAATTAGTGACTTTGCTGTATTAGTCGCCGTCATGGTCATGATTGGAGTAGATGCTTACTTTGGAATCCCAACACCCAAATTACCTGTACCGACCACATTCCAGGTAAGTACCGCCCATCACTAAGCCGCCATTGTGCCCTTCACTAAAGTATAGTATACTGCTGCCCTTCTTTAACATCCCTTCACTAAATATCTTCAAGAGGAAGTGGACTAAATCCATTAGTCGATGAATTTGTGTTATGCTTTATACTGCTAGTATCGTGTCAGACTTGTGAAAATATTCACGCACAACTTTGGATGTGCGCGACTGTCTAGCAGCTCATTGTGGCAAGATCACGCTATGAAGTTATAAAATTATGGGTTAAATAACAAATGCAGTCGAATATGTTTCTCAATCGTCAATCCAGAAATTTGACGAATGAATGCAGCAGTCTAAAAAGGATGCACCACCAAATCACTCCTTTGTGGAACATTAAGGTCATGTCTTGCATATGGATGTGTGGATATCAACTGGAATAATCCATTTAACAATTATCATCGTCTTTTAAATCTATTCCTTTATAGCCCAGCAGCCCCCTCAGGAAGAACTGGGTCATCCATCCATTTGGCAAGAATCAGTGGTGGACTGCCATAGCAGCCATCTTGCCAGCTCTCCTTGCAGTCATCCTCGTCTTTATGGACCAACAGATCACATCGGTCATTGTCAACAGGAAAGAAAATAGACTCAAGGTTAGTCATGCATTTCTTTTGGGCAACATAACTCTATAACCTTATCCCTAAGCCTGGTCATAGCAGTCATCTTCCCAGCTCTCCTAGCAACGATCCTGATCTTCATGTACCAACAGATCACAGTGGTCTTTGTTAACAGGAAAAAATAGACAAAAGGTTAGTCATGCATTTCTTTTGGGACCATAACTCGTATCAATCTAATCCAAACCTGGTCATAGCAGCCATCTTGTCAGCGCTCGTGTCCTGATCTTCATGTACCAACAGATCACAGCAGTAAATAAAAATAAAATGTTAGTCATGCATTTCTTATTGACCTGGCCTCCTTTCACAAAAAATAGAGGATCAACATGATAAACAGTTTGTGTAATATATTATGTCCTCTTATGTTCAACAGAAAGGAGTTGGTTACCATCTAGACCTGCTAGTAGTATCAGTAGGGATAGTTGTCTGCTCTATTCTGGGGTTGCCTTGGTGCGTCGCCGAAACAGTGCTTTCTGTAAATCACGTTAGCAGCTTGGAAGTTGAGAAAGCGGAGCACCTGGTGAAAAACCCAAAATTGTCGGCTGTAGGTAAGTTGGTGATATAGATGTGACCACTGGTCAGCAGCCTGGTTATGGAATCCCTTGTAGGTGAGAGTGAGAATTTTGTAGTAATTTATATTCAACACACGGTCCTCAGAGGAATAGAGCAGGATTGTGTGTGTCTTTACAATACTCTGACAAATAAACTTTGGACGACACATATACAAGGTTATCAGATGAAGTATATACTGGAGTGCCATATTCCTAAACTACTATGGACATGAATTCACAAATGGTGGTGATCTTTGTTTTGCCCTGCATGGCCACACGGCTGCATACTTTCCAGAGAGTTGCTGATCACAGTAGCTCAAATCATTCTATAAACCATTTTCAGAGATGATACAAGCTCAGCACAAACCCTAATCTACATGAACCATCGCAGCCAGAAACATCCCCAAGTTATGTACAGGTAGGCCAGGACAATTAGCAGTAAGGTTCTTGTCTTGAATTTCAAAGACAGAATTAGACACTGCAAGCCTGGGAACGCATACCGACGTGTACCAGAGTAAAGCGCCTGACTGGTTGAGCTAACTGGACACATTGGTTCTTCTTCTTCCTATACACGTGCATACCTCAAATTGAGTATTGTCGCACGGGCTTAACGTGCACAGTTTTTTACCTATGCACGATCCTGGAACCTAGGATTGATTGCAGATATCAGAACCGGGGATGGTCCCCCTTCTCTTTTCGAATAGCTCTGACACTTAACGTGCACAGGGTTTGACTCTTCCTGTACACGGGACCAACGGCTTTACGTGACTTCCTGAATTGAAGGATTCCTGACATATAGAAACTTTTTAGGAGGGAAGAGAATTTCACCTAAGGCAAGCCCAAGGCTCGAACCCTCGTCGATCGTATCTCCCGGCCGGCAGCGCAACGCCTTAACCACTCGGCCATCTCGCGATAGTATGGGCATGCTATATCATGATATAAGCTTCCTTCCAACATGACATCAACCTGTACTTTTTCTTGTTCTATCTATTGCAGGGAGCAAAGAGTGACTGGCTTTGTTGTGTTCTTATTAGTAGGATTAGCTGTGTTAATGACAAAAATATTACTGGTAGGTATTCAATTTGTTCTCTAGTTTTCATTATTTAGGCTATTTGTGGTCGGAATCCCAAAATCATTCTCCTCGAGAGAAATATTACTTGTGCAACACAACTTGAATCCCACAAGGTAATCGTGAAAGCAGGCGATATTTTAGACTGACATACAGTCTTGGTTCCATCTCTGAGTAATGGAGCAACTACAAAACCTAAAGTACTGCCCCCCCCCCCATACACACACACCGCTGTAGGCCTATCATATAAACCTACTTGTCTCATCCACCGAGACTGTTCGACTTTATATGAATATTCCTTCCAAATAATTTTCAAACTATGCATGGTGTCAACTCCCCCGATTGAGGATTGGTTAGTACTCAAATTAAAAACTTGGATGTTAAATTGGTCCACATACATGTGACACTTAGACCCCAGAGCTAAAATGGTGTAGTCTTCATTACCAGTTGTTATCCACGAATCCATGGGAGGGTTCAGCTGGACTCAAATTAAAAAGTCATGTTTGCAGGAAGTAAGCATATGACAGCCCTGTAAAGTGTGTCATTGTGGTTTATATATTGATATGTTGTGGCCCGTAGTGCTGCATGTGGTTCGTAAGAAGAATTTGCTAACAGTTCTGCCGAAACCGTTACTTGGTTACATTCCATCCAAATAATTTTAAAATTTGTGTATTTCACTGCAAATGTAGTTTCAAAATCTAACATAGGGCAGCCATTCCACAACGGTCTTGAATCAATTGATTTGTTTTCTCAATTTTTCTCAATTCACAGTTTGTTCCAATGCCAGTTCTATACGGCGTATTCCTCTACATGGGTGTCTCTTCCCTCAAAGGCGTCCAGTTAGTTGATCGTATAGCTCTCCTCTTTATGCCTGGGAAGCATCAGCCTGACTACCACTACCTACGGGTTGTTGAATTAAAGAGGGTGCACTTGTTCACCATCATACAGATCTCTTGTTTGGTCATCCTATGGATCATTAAGTCCACAAAAGCTGCCCTCATCTTTCCCGTAATGGTAAGTGCAGAGATGGAACTTTTCCAGATTTGGTGACCTGATTGACAAGCCTCATGCTCCCACTTTCATTGACTTTTTCCCAGTGAAATTTTAACACTAAACAATATTTTGTTTAGATGTCATGAACGAAAAAGTGATATACCACACATAGCGTTCTATAGGCGAAATGACAACATTGTATTATAAGCAACTCGGCATTTATTATTTAAGCTTCTATTCCATGCAATGTAAAATTTAAGAGGGACATGCAGTTTTGATCGGACCCGTTGGTCCAATCAACTTGTAATTTAAGGGATCCAAATCGTCCAAAACGAAAAAGCAAGGGGTCCCAGGACGCGCAGACACGCAAGAATGCAACCCTGACCTGGCGAGCTCCAGTAAATGTTGATGCCATGCACAAGCGCTCTTAAATTCTCAGGATTTTGACATATACATCTTTATATGTGTCTTTTGCTTTTAGGATTATTACTAACAGTAAATAGCCAGTGGCACATTGTTGTCTACTGCGTGTATGCATGTATCATGTACGTAATGCATTGAAGATACATAAAAGTTGGGACAACTAATAAAAGTTGGGACAACTATTTGTCGTATAAGACAACAACAAAAGGTTGGATTGAGATTAGGGTTTATTTTACATGCTTGTTTAGTAATACCCTTTAAATTAATTACTATCTGACAAGAAAAAATTGATGAGAATTTCTTTTTATTCTTATTCACTGCGTGACGTTGTTGTGACCGCATGTTTGCAGGAAGTAAGCATATGACAGCCCTGTAAAGTGTGTCATGGTGGTTGATATATTGATATGTTGTGGCCCGTAGTGCTGCATGTGGTACTAAAGTTGCAAAATAACAGTGGTGTAGCCAGTGGGGCAAATTATGAAGGAACCTTCCCTTCTCCTTCCCCTCCTCCTCCTATGGGATACTGGCTGCAGCATTTTTTTTTTATAAATATTTAAGTCTTTTTGACCATTTTGGCAAATTTTGCCCCATGTGATTCACCTTGTCCCTCCTGAATAAATTCCTGGCTACACCACAAATTAATACACATAATTATTTGCTCCTTAGCTTTAGTTAATATGAATAACCAATGACCTATTACTGAAGTTACTATTATAATGCACCTTTCAGTTGTAACCCTAGCTGGCCCCGCGTACCCTGGCGACTACGGGACCTGGACAGGGTTTCAAGTTTGAAAATGGAAAAGTCCCTCACTAGTCGTCACTCATTTCTGTGCGGGGGGATCTTCAAATGGTGAGTTTCAGCCTGACCAAGTCCCAGTCTCCTACAATGGTGAATTTCCCCAAGGTGCCATCCATTGAGTTCCAAGCATGAGGTGGCATCTTTGAATGGTGATTCTGTGACCAAGTCCTGACAAAATCCCGGCTCGATCATGTGCCAGTCCCATCTTGCCATTCTTGAGTCACAAATTCCAGGCTTGTCTTCAAATCCCCCACTATGCCCTGGCAAGTGCCCCATTCTTGCCCGGGGGCAATGGTTATAATTGAAGAGTGCTCTGCATAATAGCAAATGAAGCCAAACTGTTGAATGCAAAAATATTGGCATAGATACCTGTTATAAAAGTTGGGCTATTCCAGTTGAAATCCATACACCCCATATGGACGACTTGACCTTAATCTCCCAGAAAGTGTACATTTCAAATGGAAACACCTATATCTTCCATGGTGTGTGAATTACAACTGGAGTGGCCCATTATTGTTCCTGTGATTGTCAGTGTGTTAGTATTTACACTACAGGATTCTTATGAGAGTAGCAGTAGCGCTGCTACTACCGGAGTACCTACGTTGGCCACCACAACCTTTTGACCGGGGTCGGTGGCAACAACTATCAGTGGCAGCACCAGGAATTTTTTTGGCGTGGGGGGTGAATTTCAGGGGCGGGAGCAGCAGGGGTATACACTGTTGCCAGGAATCCTTTAGTGTAGGTTTTCAGTGCATGGTTATACAAGGGCTGTCTATATGCTTAGGCCTATATCTTATCTTTGTGACTTTCGGACAAGGGTAAACTGTCTCAATAAAAATATATAACCTATCTGAATTAAATAGTTTCCCTTGTCAAATTTGACAAGTTTCAGTTAAAAAGTGAGTAGATCATTTTAAGAGTGTAAGAGATTCACTTTGAAATACAGGTGTCAGGTCCTATTCCCAGCCGTATCACGCTTTTGTAAATTACTCACTTAATTTGAGTCTAGAGAAGTCTGGGATAGAATGTGCACATGGTATGATTAGCATCAAGGCATAGCAGATTGGTTACCATGATTAGGCAAGAATTAAGCGACCCTCCTAGTACACCTTAGTCAGGCCTGTACGTATAGTGTACTTCGGTTATTCGTTATGAATTCGGCAGAGTGACGAATCGAGTATTTTGAGCAAATTGAGTTTTTGTATGCGTATGATTATGTTTCAGGTTATCTTTTATTTCCACCAAAAATTAATGGTAAATCTTACTCACCGACGTAGATGTTGAAATTTTGATTTGGGCGAATCGCGCCTAAGTGAGATAAATGAATTCGGCAGAGAGACGAATCGTATACTTAGCTGTACAAATCATGTTGATCTATAGTATTGTAAAGCGGGAAACCCCGAATGTTCTATATTACATGTCCTATACTAATATATTTGATACCAACGTATAGCTGTCCTATACTAATATATTGATACCAACGTATAGCTGTAGATATCTTCTATCCAGTGATACCAAAATACGTACAAACATTCCCCACATGATATTGCTGTCGTTTAATAATGTGAGTGCGCGCACGTGAAATTGGGAAATCCCGGAAAATCATACGCAAAATATTGGCCAATATTGTTATTTTTGCTTTAATATCCTCGAGTTTTTGCTAAATATTAAAGGGATGACTGTTTATAACTTAATAGCAAGTTAATTCTACATAGCTTTAGGATAACCAGTAATTTGTACACAAAAGCCCCAAATCAAGAATGCGTGCTATGGTTTACACGTAGTTGAATGCTTATTCGACCTCTCTCTGTGCAGTGGCAGAGACATTTTGGATACAGCATAAAGCCGAATAGCTGTTAAAACGTGTTTGAGGGATATATCGATTATTTCAGAACATACAAGTATTGCCAATAATTCGTGTACATTCACTTCTATAATATACATTTCAAATGTGTTCTCACGAATATTCTAAATTTTTAGAAGGACCAATGGAATGGTACCAAGATTTTCAAACGCCGTTTACTCAGAACAGCAATTTTGCGTATTCGGCACTCTGCCGTGTTCATAACGATATAAATAAATGCGCTTTTATATATGCGCACGTGACCACCTCCGCGCTGCCATAACAGCTTATAGACAGTAAGTCTCGAAGTGACCTTCTACATAGCGAGTGGTCTTTCTATACATTTGAATGCAAAGGCGGAACAACGTGAGACTGCTGTGCAGCAAAATTGCTTATTTTGTTCAACTTTGTGATTATATTGTAAACGTTTCCCTAGTTGATTATTTTTTCCGGCGTCAAATACTTTCACAATTTTGTTTTTGATAATATATTACAAATTCGAAATATTTGCAAAATGTGTAATAATTTTGCAATTCAATAAATACTTAAATTTGATGATATTTATCTACAGAATTCCTATCCCTTTCTGTATAGTGGTTAATGCATGAGGATTTGGTCGCGCCTGCTGGTCTTGGTTTGTCGTGCCCATGGGTCACGTGCGCATTTATAAAAGCGCATTTATAGATGTAACCGAAGTACACTGACATAATGCCCTTTGCATGGATACACATTTTTACATGTATGCATTAAGTGAATAGACTATAGGTGTGTTTAGACCGTAGCCTACTTTTTGTTAGTACTTACTTTCGACCCAGCAATTAAATTACCCTACTTACAAGTGTGTGTCCACACTGGATTTAAATTAAAAATTAAATATCAAACTGTTCATCTGGACTTACTGTTTTGAGTTGGCTACAGTATCACGTTTCATCCGAGACGCATCGTCAGGCCTAATGGGCTGGCGCTTAAGTATTGACCCGTGACGAGGAACCCGTTTGATAGCTGCGTCGTAGGCCCTTGACAGGTTGTGGCGTAGTCCCCCTCCATGGTTCAGTGAAGGCTGCCAAGGGCCTACGACGCAGCCATCAAACAGGTGATATTGATAAGACTAGCTTAAGGTATTGATGAAGCATGTCCATGATGTCTGCAACTGTATGCCACCACTATATGTTTTGATATAACTCACACAAAGATTCATATCATTTGATTGGTCAATTACTATTGATTATTCTTGCTATTTATAGAAAAAGACCATTGCACTCTGCACCCGTTTTTTTGATGAGTTATATAAAACAAATATTTTTTTTTTCTTCAATAAAAAGAATATTATCATTCGGTGAAATATGAACAGTCCATAATTTCACCTCGTGAAAATATTTTTACCATAGTACCATTGTATACCAATTTGTCCATCTGTATGTAGTACTTTCCATTATTCTGTCTGCCATTCTGTCCATTTGTCATGCAGTCGGGCCAAACCATTGAAATGGCAAGACGTACAGTTGCTTGTTCAAGTTTTGATTTAATACAGTCATTGCTCATCATAACTTTGGTTTTCTTTATGTTCATATTGTGGCCTGTCTTTCTACCTACCTCTGTAAGATCCCGAATCATTTCCAGGAACTCTGGGTAACTCTGCAGAGTGACTTTATTAACTTTTCACATACCAATTTCTTTACTGACAAAATAGAAGTGCTGTTATAATTATCCATTTCTACAGGTGGTGGGTATGGTCGGGGTTAGGAAAGTCATGGATTACATATTCACACAAACAGAATTGGTTAACCTTGATGACATCTTGCCTGATATTGTCAAGAGAGAGAAGCACGACAAAAAGAAGAAGGACGAGGAGGAAAAAGCTCAGGCTGAGAAGGTAGGTTTGGTTAAGGGGAAGGATTGCATGCATCGTGCCTCAGCTGAGGAGCAACAAGCCCAGGCAGAGAAGGTAGGTTTGGTTAAGGGAAAGGATTGCATGTATCTTGCCTGAACACATCAAAAGAGAGAAGCATGACAAGAAGAAGGCTGCAGAGCAACAAGCCCAGGCAGAGATGTTAGGTTTGATTAAGGGGAAGGATTGCATGTATCTTGCCTGAACACGTCAAGAGGGATAAGCATGACAAGAAGAAGGCTGAGGAGCAACAAGCACAGGTAGAGAAGGTAGGTTTGATAAAGGGGAAGGATTGCATGTATCTTGCCTGAACACGTCAAGAGGGATAAGCATGACAAGAAGAAGGCTGAGGAGCAACAAGTCCAGGCAGAGAAGCTACGTTTGATTAAGAGTAAGGATTACATGCATCTTGCCTGAAATTGTCAAAAGGGAGAAGAATGGTTAGAATAAGAAGGCCAAGGAGGTTGAGAAGGTATGTTTAATTAACGGGAAGAATTGCATGTACAACACACCACTTCCATTGAGTCTGAGGACATACGTTTTAAGTTTGTCATGGGAAAGGTGGTGATACTTGGGTGTGCATGTGGTGGGGCACTATACTTTCATGTTTTGTCATCCTCAAGCAGGCCCTCAAATATCACACCCTAAACACTGATCTGGAGCCTGTGAAAATACCAACACTGACCTTCTTGTAAAAAAGGACCCATTTCACTGACCACCATAAAATGGTATCCTTTTCACTGACCCATCACCCATATGGATTGGCACAACTAATACAATTACATTTTAGATGGTTGAAATGCCAGAAAAAGTGGTCAATAAACCGGCCCTTCGTGTCCTCCAAATCTATCGCTGACCTCATGCCTGTCAAATGCATACCCTAAACGCTGATCTGTGCTGAATGTATACCCTTTTTTCCAAATTGGCACAAAATTGCTACCCTAAACATCGACCACGATGATCCCGTGGGTTTCTGCTCATTTATCCCCCACCCCCAGGATTGCAGGATTGATTACTTGGTTGATATTGATTGATTGATTTGTGTATTTGCAGTTAACAACCATGCCTGGTAGAGTACAAGTACCTCTGTCAGATGGTAACTTACTCAGTATCCCGGTGTCTAACGTTGAATTTCTCCCCGACCGCGCCAACATCAACATCTCTGAAGAAATGGCTAAAACAGGTATGACGTACTATATTATGCATCCAAATAACTAACATAGACCTGCATAGACACAGGGATTTGAAAACGTAATCATGCTTCTTTCCATATGATTGTGCAGGCACCACAACATTCCTAGAGGCGTGCTGACAGCTAGAAGTAGTTTGAAAAATAAGTACATCAAACCAATTTTAAACTTAATTGATATGTTTATGATTTTTTTATCTGAATTAATTGTACTATTATGCTAAATTGAAATGTGTGCAAAGATGGGCCACTCAAAATCCCCCAAATCCAGAGTACCCCACCTGTTAGGTGCTCCGTTCTCATTGATAGATGCACTTTTAGGGTTACTAAAATTATGAAGTGATGGTACATGTAAGTTGTTGAGACGGCCTGTGCTAGTGCAGGCACCGTAGGTGCCGGATAGGCCCACTGTCAGACTGGGCTGCTAGAAACATATCACATGGTGGGAAAAAGCCAAATTTCTTTACATTCTAATCTTGGGAATCTTCTGTTATTAGACTCTCTGTTTAACTCTCTCCACGCGGGTGTCAACTGCAGACGACAAGTTTCAAATTTTATTTGAATTTTTCACTAATTTCAGAATTGTACATTTTCATGACCATATTTGAAATCGGCATGAAAAATGCATTAAAATGAGTACAAACAAGCCTGAAAAAATTTCTCAAACCGGCCATGCTAGAGTAAGCATCCAGTCACTATGGTAAAGAGACACACAAACTGGGCAGCATAATGGTATGGTGAGATCCAAAAAAAATAACCCAATTTCTTCTCTTACTATTGACTATCAACATAATGACACAATTTTTGGATCATTTCTCTTTGTACAGGATTCTGGAAGACGATGGCAGCAAACACGGGCAGTTATGCTGACATCATCAAACGAGACGGCAAAGATGCAATAGAGGATAGGTAAGCACCTCTTTCATTCTCATAATCTGAATCATCCGTATCTTCGTTATCATCATCTAGTACGGCCACCAAACCATCAGCCGCAGCCATACATTTTGATGCCATATCTTGGTGGTTTTGTTCACTATTTTCGCCCAAAACCTTCACTAAGCCATTGGTAAACACGGCAACGCTCAACGCTGATAAAACAAGCTTTCAGATTGGCCTGAAGGGTACAAATGTCCAAGGCTGTATGACATCATCTCAATGCCGCTAAAGCGGCATTTCGGGTTCAAAGGGTTAGCTTAAAAACAAAAGCTCCCAAACACTAGTTGTTTTAAAGTTTGACCCTTGTACTATTCCAGTTGAAATCCATACACCTGTATGGAAGACATGACCTTGTTCTTCCACAGGAGTGTGACTTTCAAATAGGGTTACCTGAACCAGTGACTGCATTTGAAATCTACACCCCTATGTCACATCTTCCATATTGACTTCAACTGCATTGCTCATTATAGAGTGGAACATGGCACTTAATCACTACACTTACATTTGCTTTTTTTCACTTCCTTTCCCCCATATCAGTACTGCTTAAACGCATCTGTATATACACCAGTCATAATAAGCCCAATCGGCATTGGAAGTTTGCAATGCATTGTGGCACACTTTTTGCAGTTTTGGGACACTTTGTCCTTTGACCTATCGGAAAATTTAGAAAAATTGGGTTTTGTGCGTACAAAATATAATTTAAAACGTATTACTAGAATAAAAACAAACCCAAAATTTTGGTTATTGTATAGATTAATTATTTTGTTATTTATAATGATAACATTATTACAATAATAAATATTAATTGTTAATGATTACAGCAATTTTCCCGATATGTCAGAGGTCAAAGTGTCCAAAAAACGGAAGTTACAATGGCGATTGGGCTTATTTGTTTAATATAAAATGAATATTTGATCATGTTGATCCTAATCACCATATAATCTTCGTAACCATTTATATTAATACATACACAGCAGGACCAAAAAGAAAAAATCCAACAAGAAGTGGAGAGAATCCAGGAAGAAAATGAGAAATACAATCAAATTGATGATATACCGGAGGAAGAGACGTAAGTAGTGTTTTCTACAGCATTTCTGGAAAAAAATCAAATGTATATATCAATTTTTTTTTTCAAAAGGCTTCTCTTCTTTCTCTCTATGTTGTGACTTCTTAATTCAGAAAATTTGTTACAAATATAAAAGTTCAACTGGAAATGAGATATCATTAGAGCAGTTATCATCTTCCACAAGGGGTGGTTATTCAAATGGAACATCACATTTTGGCACATACAGGCATCCGTGATGTTTTGATTGCCTACGACATAACCTTTAATGCACATTATGACGAGAAGTTCGGCAGTTTACATTTTTCATCCTTAGTTGTAAAATCAAAGGCGAGTATTGACAGTTGGTAATTAGATTAACAAAGAATAACAAAATTGGGGTTGGGAAGACCTTTCCCGATGCCAAAAAGCAAATTTATAAACAAAAACAACATAACAATTATTTTAGCAACTTTATCTGCAAATCTACAACCAATTGATGTATTCACAAAAACACGCAAAGTTCGATGGCCAAAATTTGCCAATTCAAGAGCCCTCAAAAGTGTCAGGAAAACGGTACAAAAGTACACTGGAAGTGATGAAAATCACTGTGTACATAGCATACATACAAAACCAAACAGACAAAACACAACCGACGTTTCGAGCAGATATACTGCTATTCTTCATGCAGGGACAGAAAACAAAATATTAAATCAAACAGCAAAACTACATGCTGTAGTTTAAAAATAAAGTCAAGTCAAGAACTGAAGGCAATCTCAAATATAACTCAGTAGAAAACAAAACAACAAGCTCAGAGCAAATTAACTTGAGTGGAGTCTGAAGTCTTAAGTGTCACATTCAAGTGGACCATTGTAACATAAAGTTAAAGTTAAATCCTTCCCAAGCCTTTCGGCCCATTGGGCGGCGCCTATCTCCATTTCATAACCCTAGGCCACATGCCTGCAAGCAGAAAAGCTACAGTAGGGGGTTAGTCCACTGGTAGCCATGTGTTTAACTTTCCCTACTCCATTCTTTCAATGCCGAATGCCTGGCAAGAAGACAATAGGTACCATTTTTAAAGCCTTTGGTATGGCCCGGCCGGGATTCGAACCCGCGACCTCCCGATCGTGAGGCGGACGCTCTAACCACTAGGCCACCACCTAGTTTTTAATTGATGCAGCTATTGGCTGCTGTTTCCAATTATGACATATCTGTCTTTGTTTAGAATAGGGCCCAAACAGGGGTGAACATAACTGGTAACTTAATTCTTTGGGGTACTGTATTATGTTTAAATATAAAAAGTGTGCTTTACAATTTTACAGTAACATTTTGACAACATTTAAATTATTTTCTAGCAGCATCTTTTCATATAAAACGTTTAAAAAATGTTTTCATGATCTTTATATAACTCAACATTTAAATGTTATTATGTTTGACCAAAACCAAAGAACTATCTTTGAAATTACATTAATACTGGAACTAAAAATTTTAGTTCCAGTATTACTGATTCAAAAATAATGTTTTAAATTACTGGATGAATAATCTACATCAAGATATTGGAAACCAAAGCATGTTGATAAATGTTGGGATGATCATATAGCCTACTATAATCGCGTCTGTTTTATGTCTCTTGCAGTAATGATGCAGACAATATGAAAGAGGAAGGTTTACCGCTGGATTCACCCGACCACTATATCCCAAAAAGAAGACCGAGCCCCACCATCGCAGGAGAGATCAATGTTAGCGTACCAAAGTTTGTTTTAGGAGATGAGGGTGAAACACGGTTTTAGTAGCAAGTATCACCGTTCAAGACCAAGACTTTGTCTATTTTTTGACAGAAAAGTCCAAGGCTTTGTGTATTTTTTGACAGAAAAGTCCAAGACTTTGTGTCTATTGGCATAATTCAGAAGTCCAAGACTTTTTATTTATTGACAGAAAAGTCCAAGACGTTGAATTTATTGACAGAGAAGTCCCAGACTTTATTTATTGGCATAAATCAGAAGTCCAAGACTTTCTATTTATTGACAGAGAAGTCCAAGACTTTGTGTTTATTATCAATAATCAGAAGTCCAAGACTTTTTATTTATTGAGAAGTCCAAGACCTTTTATTTATTGCCATAAATCAGAAGTCCAAGACTTTGTATTTATTGACAGAGAAGTCCAAGATTTTTTTTTATTTATTGGCAAAATCAGAAGTCCAAGACTTTTTGTTTATTGACAGAGAAGTCCAAGACTTTGTATAAAGGTGTCATGCCATGTTATGTCATGTCATGTCATGTCATGTCATGTCATGTCAAAAGCAGACACTTTTGGGCAGGATCGTAAATGGACAAATAGCCAAATATCTGCCTGCGGGTGATTTTTTTTTCACAATTTTGGTTTGTTGCAAATTTGTGATGTTATTAGTGTTAAAATATTGGCTGATAGTCCCAGACCAGAATATAACTGGCATCTTGTATTTTTGAGACATTTTTCAAGGTAATTCCTACTCTCAACATTGTCAATAATATATTTAAAGGCCGATATCTCAATTTCAAATTTTATAATACCATAACTTACAAACCCAATATCTTCGCTTAGGAATGTCCGATTTCATTGGGGAAAACAGCGTTGTGGAGCAAAATATCTCTATATTTAAGATTATGTAAAAACCTCAAAATTGATAACCTGCCCAAAAGTGCCTGCTTTTGACATGACACGTCACATTTATCTATTTATTAATTAGATCTTATTTTGCCTGGGGAAACCCACTCAGTGTGAACACTGTTTTTCATGGGTGCCCAGGGGTCAAACAAAATACATCAAAATGGTTAACAAGTTACAAAAATAATAAATATCATATATTAAAATACATTCATACATACTCACGATATAACGACGTTTCTGATTGGATTTGCGCCCTTTTTTGCTGGTCATAAATACCGTTTATGACCAGTACGCAGTGCATAAACAAGCTGCGTCACGCAGCGTTGGAACCCAATTAACACGATCCACGATTTGCTAGTGTTGCGTACACGCGAATGTCACCGCGCCCATCTCACGCGGAGCGCAAAAGATGACGCGTATCACGCGTTGACTCACGGCCGTTGACCTCATGAGCCGGGCTGCTTCCTGCAAGTATGCCTACTCATTTTCTTCCAATTTATGAAGGAAAACGGTATGGAAATGTTATTTAAACTTGTAAACCCTTATTATTTTCATCTGTATTGAATTGCTAAGAATGTTGGGTATGTATGAACGGGTTCATTCATAGGATTTCAGGCATGATCGCTGTTTATACCCTCGGCTCACGCCTCGGGCATAAACAGCGATCATGCCCTCAATCCTATGAATGAACCCTAATTAAGATTCAATCATGTTTCACCGTTATTCATCACCGTTTAACAACGATGCGGCCGCGTCGTCTGCGTGGTTTACTTCGCGAGGGCAGCTTTAGCTGCCCGAGCGAAGTAAACCACGCAGACGCGCCGGACGCGAGTTGTTAAACGGTGATGAACAACGGTGAAACATGATTGAATCCCTTTCAACAACGAAAAGAAGATAAATATCGAATAATTCACGATTATTTTACGAGGAATGTCAGTTAATCATTGCCACTCAGCCTTACAAAAACTTCGATGATTTCTCTTTTGATATCAGCAATAAAACTACAGAATAAAACGGCAATGTTTAGTCGCTACCTGAAAAATACTGAATTCAACTTGTAAGCTGGCATACGCACAAAGGTTCCAGGCATGACGAATTTTACGCGCTCTCGCGTAACGCGCAGTCTCGCTCGCGTTCGCGTATACGCTACAGTAACAGTGTGGGTTCATCACGGTTTAACAACGGTTGGCTCCTGTACAAAGGTATAGGAAGAGTTGTTGAATCAAAATTACAAACTCTGGAACTAAAAAACACTTAGGTACAGATTGCAAATATATATTAAAAATTCAAAAATTAAAATAATTCAGAAGTCCAAGACTTTTTATTTATTGACAGAGAAGTCCAAGAATTTATTTATTTCCATAATTCAGAAGTCCAAGATTTTTTATTTAATGAGAAGTCCAAGACTTTTTATTTATTGACATAAATCAGAAGTCCAAGACCTTTTATTTATTAACAGAGAAGTCCAAGACTTTATTTATTTCCATAATTCAGAAGTCCAAGACTTTTTATTTATTGAGAAGTTCAAGACTTTTTATTTATTGGCATAAATCAGAAGTCCAAGACTTTTTATTTATTGACAGAGAAGTCCAAGACTTTATTTATTTCCATAATTCAGAAGTCCAAGACTTTTTATTTATTGAGAAGTTCAAGACCTTCTATTTATTTCTATTTATTGTCATAAATCAGAAGTCCAAGACTTTTTGTTTATTGACAGAGAATTCAACAACTCCTCCTATACCTTTGTACAGGAGCCAACCGTTGTTAATTCGTGATGAACCCACACTTTTACTGTAGCGTATACGCGAACGCGAGCGAGACTACGCGTTAAGTTGAATTCAGTATTTTTCAGGTAGCGGCTAAACTTTGCCGTTTTATTCTGTAGTCATTGATGATATTAACAGAGAAATCATCGAAGTTTTTGTAAGGCTTAGTGACAATGATTAACTGACATTTCCTCGTGAAATAATCGTGAATTATACGATCTTCAGCTTCTTTTCGTTGTTGAAAGGGATTCAATCATGTTTCACCGTTGTTCATCACCGTTTAACAACTCGCGACCGGCGCGTCTGCGTGGTTTACTTCGCTCGCGAAGTAAACCACGCAGACGACGCGGCCGCATCGTTGTAAAACGGTGATGAACAACGGTGAAACATGATTGAATCCCTAAGTCAAGACTTTTATTTTAATATTGACATAGAAGTCCAAGACTTTGTATTTTATTGACAGAAGTCCAAGACTGTTTTATTTTTTGGTGTAAATAAGAAGTCTAAGACTTGAATAAATAACAATGCGCTGTCATGTCTGGCTACCTATATGAGATCCATATTGGAATATTCCAGTTGCAATCCATACACCCCATATTGAAGACATGAAAGGGAGTATGCATTTCAAATGGGGTAACCTAACGGGTGACTCCATTTGAAATTTACACCCCCTGTGTAGGAGATTTAGGTCATGTCTTTCATATCACTGCAAAATTTGTGTCTAGCATGGAGACATGTCTTCAGTAGACATGTGTTAATTTAGTGTCTTTGTGCAAGTCACATATCCTAACCACGTGTCTTGTGGTTAGTCATTACTTTATGCATATGAGTCATGTCTAGTTTAGAGAGATGGGAAATTGCGATAAGACACGACTCGAAGCATTAGTGACTTATAGAAGTCACTTATTCAATAATGTGCCTTTAATTAGGACATGAAGTAAGACATGTCCCATTCTGATCCTATAATTAAGACATGACTTAAGGCTAGCTACATACTTTGTTGATGTCTTGTAGCTAGTCATGTCTTGGATAAGGACATAGCTCAAAGTCCTGTCTTAGATTAGTATTTTCCATAAAATGTTAGCTTTTACTGTCAGATATGTCACCTTTTAATTTTGAGCCGAACAAGTGAGGAAAATTGGAATTTGCTACTAGCACCTATGCATGTTACTCCCGTGGTTGTAATACGGTGCGATCCTCGGGGTGTGTGTGTATGTGTATTCCGCACGCCGTGTACGTACTGTGCATACGTGTTCGACTAATATTTCCATCGTAATAATAAAACGCCAGTTCCATCGTTTTATTCAAAATCTTGGATTTTGACAAAACTACAGCACCTAAAGTCTTGATTTTTGCAGAGTATCTTTATTGACTAAAGTACATTACAATCGTGTTAAAAACAGGATTTAATTTGTTTTTGAGGGCGTTCTCCTCAGCAAATGTTATAATATGGCTTTAAGTTCAATTTTCGATCAACCATCGATGCTTGGACGTACCATATTTGAAGTACTCTCTTATAAGATCTTAGAGCAATATCAATTTTCCATATCCATAACCTTTTGCTTGCGTTATTCGAGGACCTAAGCTAGTTGTAGAACATAAATATCAAGGAATTTGTATAAAATGTTGATTCTCTCAGAGTTTTTATACTCCACTTCCTCCGAAGGAATTGTTGTAGCCAGAACATGTTTAAAATATATACGACAGGGAAAACATAGTAACACTGGTCCATGTGACCAACATTTTGTATTTTGGGAATTTTGTTTGTTGCTGATGTATGCATGTAGAATCAGCCATTTTTATTTTGTTTTATCTAATTTATTTTTAGCAAAAGTGGATGGCTTTTGACTGACAAAACGCACACCCGATTTCTACCCTACTTAAACAAACTTTTTATCTCCTTATATCAAACTTACTGGATAAAATATGGAATTGAAAAATTAATACAGAAAATAAAAAGGAAGAGGTGTATGTTTATTTTCAAAAGATCAAATATCAAGAGCAAAATGATCTGGAAGTCAGCAAGAAAATATGGAGAGCATTTTATTTATTATTCATACCCAGCAAACACTAAACGTGTAACAGAAAACGTTTAAAGCCCGGGTATACAATGTTTAAATAACATTCAGAAAACATTTTTGAAAACAGAATTGTAACATAATGTTATCATATTGTTATTAAATGTTGACAAAATATTTAGCCAAAAAACATTTTGCAACAACATTCAATATCATATTTTCATGACCTTTATATAACCCGACAATTAAAAGTTATCCAAAACTAAAACCAATTTATGACATCTTAAAAAACTGTTTATGACAAGCGCTGTGTTATTTGTAGAGCGCTATAAACATGTGTTTTATTAATAATTTATAACGTTTTAAAAACATTGTTGTGTTTGCTGGGTAGTAATTAAAAGGTCTGCAATTGTAAAATTCCTTAAACGTTGAGAGTGTATTAATATAAATTAAAAGGACTAGATTGTAAAAATAACAATGTTTAAAAGCAAGACAGCTTTCGAAGCAAACTACGCATGCGTGTGTTAGTTTTGTTAATAATCAGTAACAGATTAATGAAAGAATGAACAATTATAGCTATTTTCATGGATCTATCTAAAGCTTTTGATACGGTTGATCATGGCATACATGGTATATTGTTGCATCATTATGGTTGTAGAGGAGTTCACATGAACGGCTCAATGTCACAGTGGTTAAGTATCTATCCGAGAGAATGTGCTGTGGAGTTCCGCAGGGATCTATTTTGGGTCCACTGCTTTTTATCTTAAACAGGAATGATATTTGGTACACATTCAATTTACTGACAGTAGTATTTTGGACTCATGTGCTTGGGGAACTTAGCCCAAACGTTATTGTGAGAGCAGGCAAACACTTTTGATTTAAGAACTCCTTGTTATGATACACAGACACAGGATGTTTTCAAACATGTTCTTAATCTTTTAATAACCCAACATTCAAACAGGATATTTACTCTGTACACTTCATAAATGTAAGTAAAGCTTCTTCTACAGTTGTAAAGTGTGCTGAGGCATGTGAATTTATGCGTGTCTGTAGTGTACTGTATATCACTGCACCTTTTTTGTTTTTAAAGTCTGTTTTACTCTGTCCATCATTATGTATAATGCTGGTTCCTTTTGACAAGTGACGAAAAAGTTCAAAATTGTCACATCCTTTGTAAAATCTTAGTCAGATGTAACCATATTTGGAACAACTTAACACTAACAACAGCTTAACACTAAGTATATTATTATGTTAAAATAGCATTGCTCACTGAATGAACGCTTAGAGGTAGTTCACTACCAGAGATTTCTCTGTGGTAAATCCTTAGTCTTAAGGGAAGGGGTATGAACGTTTGGACAGTATTTATTGTGGGACATTAGAGCACATCAGACATATCGAATTGCATTCTGAATACGAAGAATGTTATTCTGATATCAAATAATTTTGGTTTTTTGAAATTCACAATGTAATACAGATTTTATGGCAAATCATTAAAAATTTATATTTTTTTATATTCAACAGTACTCGAAGTAAACTTTATAAATCTGACGATTTATACTTAACGTGTATGTAGGTGGGATGAAAAGCCGACGATCAATTGAAAATTTTGACCTTCGTATTGAAGATATGGATTTTTTCCCAAAACACCAAAACAAATTAGGTCTTTTGGGGAAAAAATCCATATCTTCAATATGAAAGGTCAAAATTTTCAATTGATCGTCGGCTTTTCCTCCCAGCAACATACACTTGAAGAATGTATCATTAGATTTATAAAATTTACTTCGAGGACTGTTATATCAAAAATGTGACAAATATCAAATTTTAATAATTTGTCATAAAATTTGTATTATATCGTGATTTTCAAAAATGAAAATTATTTGATATCAGAAAGACATGCTTCGTATTCAGAATGCAATTCGATACGTCTGAGGTGATCTCATGTTCCATAAAACATACTGTCGAAACGCTCAAAACGCTCATTCCAGATCCCTTAAGCTTTGTGTTTGTTAACACAAAACTTGTTCAGACGGGCACTTTTCAACACTATAAAATAAAATCACTGAAATCTGAAACAACACTGAAATGCTGGAAGATTTAAAGAGTCCCTGGGCCCAAAGCCATTGGTTGATTTTTTTTTTAAATTGGAGAAATAAATTAAAATTTCGTATCTAAAAGGGACCTTTGTGGTGAGATGCTGCGCTCCGGTCACTATGCTCCCAAAGTCACTAGCATCTCTGATTATAAATTATAAATGGAAATATCAGCATCAATCTTTCCAGTTTCATCTTTCAGTGTTTATTTTTTTTCAGATTTCATTTTTTAGTAAGTGTCATGTGACATGATTTAAATATTCTTTTGCAACTTTTGGGGTATTGTGAAGGAGCAACAATTTGTTGTGCCTCCTCCGTCAGCTTTTTTGATGTTATTGTGATTTAAATTCTGATGGAAATAAAGTATGAATGAATAAAGTAAATAGAAATATATGTTATATTGATTAGTTGAATGTTATGCAATTTTGGAATGCATTGATCACTGGTGATGACTTTGGGCCATTACATTTGAAATCTGTCCTACCCTTGTGGAAGATTTAGGGCTTTAGCAAGGTTGAATAAAATGTGAAGGCCAAAATACAAACATGCGCCAAAATTAAAATAACGCTATAAAGAAAAACATAACAAATGTCTCAAAAAGTTGGGCGGCCATGGCTTGGTACAGCCATGTGAAGATTTAATATAAGTCATCTACAGAGGGAGTATGTTTTACTGAAAATAGCAAGGGTTAATTATTTTAAAATATACCCCCCCCCCCTCTGCATATTGCTTTACCTATATCTTCCACAATTATAGTATTTCAGATGGAAATTACCCGATTGCGAGCCCAATTGTCTATTTTATTTGAAACCCATACTCCCTCTGTGAAAGACTTTTGCTAAATCTTCCACAGGTGGAGTGTGGATTTCAAATGGAATATCCCTTTTCATACTAATTCGTTCACAAGTCGGCAATTCTGACCCCTATATATAATTATGAGCTTTGATCTTGGAAATCTTGAATCAGGGGCGTAGCCAGCCTTCTTGGTCTGGGGTGGCAAAATAGTGGCAAAGAATTTCGCAAATGCATAATTTTGACACGGTATGGGTATTAGCCTATGCGTATACTGGATTTCTAGAGAGAATGTACAAATCTTTGAGCTTCCAAAAAAGGCTTTATTAGGAGAATGTGTGCGCGTAGCATGCCAAACTTTTTTGTTTTACACTATTTTGCCCCATGATCTTGGTGAAAAGTGCCCAATTGGGACAATGTGCGCGGGTATCACGCAATTATGTATTAGTATTTTACACTATTTTGGTCCATGATCGGGATGAATTTTGCTGGAAAACGGGCTCCTTGCCCCTTTTCTTTTTTGCCTTCCCGATATTCTCTTTCATTTTTTGTCGGAGGGGCACTTTTCTCTTTCATTGTTTTCCCCCAGTGGCTACGGCACTGCCTCATTTCAAATATATAGTTTTAGTTTTGGTTTTGGTTTTGGTCACGTGGTTTCCTATTGTCCTGCCTAACCACTTGAATCACAAGATATCGAACTCTTTGTTTCTACCTTTTGTTTAAAACTAAACATTTGTGACAGGTAGTTTCGGTTTTGGTTTCAGTTTCTTATAAGTGGTGTGACGAATAAAATTACAGGATTTTCGAGTTACCTGATCTAAGTATACAAAAGAAATGTTTAAATTTCGCAGTGCAATATTCACGAGCAGAGAAGTCGAACAAAACAGTCTACATTTGAAAGCATTGATTTAGTTTGAAAGCATTGGCTTGAGACTACGAAATAGCCTAAGCTGATTTCACTGTGAAAATATATAGACCATCGAAATATTTGCATTCGACATTACAAAAGGGGCCACTACTGTAATTGTATAGGTGCTATAAACAAAATCGATTCATGTCCTTAATCCCATGTACCAGAATCGATGGAAGGCCATTATATGACCTCTAATAACCTAATGACTTTTGCTGAAGCAATTTTTACTGCAAAAAGTAGAAGATAGAGGGGAGAAGATTGGGGTGTGTGTGTGTGGGGGGGGGGTGGAGGGCAAGGGGATATGGGCCGGGAGAGAGAAACATATGAGAGAGAGCATTGAAGTGAAAGAGAAGGGGAGGAGAGCTCGAGATGAAGATATCGAATGTAGGGGAGGAGGAGGGGAAAGGGGTAATTTAGGAAAGAGGTGGTTATATAGGGAGGGAGCCCCTCTTAAAGAGGTATGGGTTGTGCTTCCCGGGGATTATAAACTAATTCATAATCAAATCATCTCCATGCATCGTTTATGTTTCATACAAACAAACAAATTCCCCCACTCCACCCCATCCACCCCAGTATGTATACGCGCATGTATATGATTTCTAGGCCTAGAACTCGTGAGTGTAACATGCCACCTACCTTCGACAGAGAGCATCAACTGTCGTCCGCGGGATAGATTTCCGATATCAATCATGATAATAATTATGTTAGCACAATAGTACGGTGTCTGATCTCCGCCAAATGCCCCCTTTATTATTAATTCCCCGATTTTTACTTACCCCCCACCTTTTTACAAATAATTCCCCTTTTTAATTTCCCTGTTTGCAAATAGTTCCCTTTTTTGTAAATAGTTCCCCTTTTTATTTTTACCCATTTTGTAAATAGTTCCCCTTTTAACAAATAATTCCCCGTTTTAAATTTCCCCTTTTTACTTTCACCCGTTTTGTAAATATCCCCTTTTTACTTTCACCCGTTTTGTAAATATCCCCTTTTACTTTCACCCGTTTTGTAAATATCCCCTTTTTACTTTCACCCGTTTTGTAAATATCCCCTTTTACGTTCACCCGTTTTGTAAATATCCCCTTTTACTTTCACCCGTTTTGTAAATATCCCCTTTTACTTTCACCCGTTTTGTAAATATCCCCTTTTACTTTCACCCGTTTTGTAAATATCCCCTTTACTTTCACCCGTTTTGTAAATATCCCCTTTTACTTTCACCCGTTTTGTAAATATCCCCTTTTACTTTCACCCGTTTTGTAAATATCCCCTTTTACTTTCACCCGTTTTGTAAATATCCCTTTTTACTTTCACCCGTTTTGTAAATATCCCCTTTTACTTTCACCCGTTTTGTAAATATCCCCCTTTTTACTTTCACCCGATTTGTAAATATCCCCTTTTTACTTTCACCCGTTTTGTAAATATCCCCTTTTACTTTCACCCGTTTTGTAAATATCCCCTTTTACTTTCACCCGTTTTGTAAATATCCCCCTTTTACTTTCACCCGTTTTGTAAATATCCCCTTTTACTTTCACCCGTTTTGTAAATATCCCCTTTTACTTTCACCCGTTTTGTAAATATCCCCTTTTACTTTCACCCGTTTTGTAAATATCCCCTTTTACTTTCACCCGTTTTGTAAATATCCCCTTTTACTTTCACCCGTTTTGTAAATATCCCCTTTTTACTTTCACCCGTTTTGTAAATATCCCCTTTTACTTTCACCCGTTTTGTAAATATCCTCCTTTTACTTTCGAGCTAAATAAAATGAATAAAATGATACTTATTGTGTAATTTATGAATTCTATAGGATATAGATCTACATTTAAGAAAAATCATAATCTGAATTATATCATGCAACTAAATATAGACCCAGGAAAAGGCCAGGAGTTTGGAATTCGAATCAATTCGATTGGCTTATTAATCGTTATTATTTTGGACTTGTCTCGACTTTAAAAAAAGACTAGGCTTAATTGCTACTTAATTCTCCATCTAACATAATAGGGCCTACTAATTCTTTTTGGATTTTTGAGGCGGGCACCACTGACCGAAGTCCCTGGTTCATTTGTCTGGTCAATTGAATATACGCCATAGAGCCTTTGATTAGAAAGCACATTTTTATTGTTAACGGAATTAAACATTTTGGATTTTTTGCTTTTCGAAACCAAGTGAAATTTAACTCACTACAATATTTCGTCCTATGCGTCGGAGGACTTCATCAGGTATGACTGATTTTGGTCATCTGATCCACTTTCCCGGCAAACAAGTTTGAGTGGTTTCCGGTATTCCTTAGTCTCTTTTGCAGACTTCAAAAGTGGATCGTAGACATGACTCAAGAGGTAGGTGCCCTCCTCCCTGTTTAGGGTGTTGGTGCCCCGTCTTCTGATCTCCATTGCTTCTCTGACTTCTCTTGATCTTTTGTCGTGCTCCCGTCCAAGTATCTTTGATTCTTCCCAATCTATAACGTGGTTTGCCCTTGCTACGTGATCTGATATGGCTGATTTGGTCTGTTCCATTTCCGATGTCCTGCGTTCTGAGCGAGTGAACTTTTTTCATTGGCCTTTTGACTTCCGCTTTATGTTCAGCAAGTCTAGTGCCGAACATCCGTGAGGTTTCACCGACATAGGAGAGATGACAGTTTTTGCAGCCGATTTCATAAATGCAATTGCCGGTTTTTTCCTTTTCACGTTTGTCTTTTGGGTGGACTAGTATTTGTCTGAGAGTGCGGTGGGGTTTCATTGCCGTGTCAACTTTGTGTTTTTTATATACTCTTTGGATACGTTCCGAAAGGCCGCTGACATAAGGAATGACCACCATGCCTTTGCTTTTTTCCTCGGCGGTCTTATTTTTCTTTGATCTCAGTTTTTCAGCATCTTTGGTTTTATTATGCATTTGATTTTTTACTTTATCCATGGCCCAATCCGGGTAGCCACAATTTTTCAAGGCTGCACGCACTCGCTCTTCTTCTTTGATTCTATCTTCCGTTTCCGTTACAACGGAGTTCATGCGGTCTTATTACACCCATTTTTTGGTGGAGAGGGTGTTCCGATTTGAAATTCAGATACTGGTCTGTATGAGTTGGTTTGCGATATACTAAAAGCTTGATAGATCCATCTGGCTTTCTGACAATCAAAGTATCTAAATTTGATACTCTCAGTTTCGTCGACAGAATTCAGATGGTCAGTTAGGTTTTGTACTTGACCCTCTTGAATTATTTCGAGCACGTCGTCGACATAGCGCCGCCAATACCGTGGCTTAAACTCTAAAGGGGCCGTCGCGATGGCCTGTTGCTCCAAAAATTCCATGAAGAAATTAGCAATGATGGGGCTAACTGGGCTGCCCATCGCGGCGCCAAAGCGTTGTCTGTAGATGGTGCCCCGGAATTCAAAATAGGTTGTTGTCAAAATGAATTCGAGAAGCTCGATTATGTCGTCGACGTCAAGTTTAGTGCGCTTTTTTAAGTCTTTGTCCTCAATCAATCTTTGCTTAATTATGCCGAGAGCTTCTTTGATTGGTGTATTGGTAAAGAGTGAAACAACATCATGGGAATTAAAAATTACATGATCTTCAATGAAAACACCACTGATCGAGTTCTTCTGCAAGGTCTTTGGAATTTTTTACATGATGCTCAGTGTTCCTGATGAGAGGATTGAGTAGGTCGGCTAGCGCTAATAGATGTTTCATATCCGAGGGAGTCTGTGTAATCTACGATAGGTCTTACTGGATTGCCCTGCTTGTGAATTTTTGTCGTACAATACAGTCTTGGGGTATTGGCTGTGGTGGGGTATAGCAGCCTATACTGAGCATGATCAATTTTGTTTTCCTTTTGGAGTCTAGAGAGGATAGCAATTAAATTGCGCTTGTACTTTGGTGTAGTGAGTCAATATTGTAGTGAGTTAAATTTCACTTGGTTTCGAAAAGCAAAAAATCCAAAATGTTTATTTATTGAACAAACCTGATGAATCTATTCAACGAAGTTAACGGAATTGTTGACAAACAAAGAATAGCGAAAATTACTCGGAACTGGCTTAAAAATAAAGTTGCATAAAATCACACAGCCACACTTGTCATAAATATGCAATGCCCATTTTGTCCAGGCCCGTTTTATAAATGTATGCTTTTATTGTCATTTCACTGTTAAGACCGCTTGTTTTAAACTTTGGTGCTAACTTTAAAAAAAACCTTTTGAATAATATAGCACAAACAATTCTTATTATCTAGGCTTCTGTAACAATGGCAGCCAGTTGTTTGTTGTCTCTGACATATCCCTGTTTATAGACAAGTTCTTCACAGACTTTCAAACATCATTGCTATGAATTTGACCAGCATAAATATTTATGCATGCCAGTTTCACCCGTTTAACATTCTGAACATCATTTGGTTTATCAATCATATCGGATTTGCTCTTTGTACAGCCCCTCTATAAACGTGCATAAAAGTTGACGGATCCCTAACCCATTGAATTTAGCGGCGCTTGCACAACAGGCTATAAATCTACCTACGTTGGTATCCAAATTCATATAGAACGCCTTTCCAATAATGGATGTAGCGAAATGAGCTGTAGTGAGTGCACGGTACTCTCCAGGGTCCAGGCTTACTGGTAAAGCCTACGCACGGAAAACGGGGAGTACCAAACAAAGGCTTTGGCTATATACCGGTAGTCTCATGTCGTGCGTCATCTAATGAATATTAATGAGAATTTTACCAAGATCGGGTTTATATGACCTAATAATAAACTGGCAACTTAGTCAAATAGCGCCACTAGTATACAGCGCACACCACTAAATAATCATTCACACTGAAATGCAGGTATATTTACCTTGAAAATTACCTCTCGTTTGAAACGTAAAGGAGTTTAGTGTTATAATACCATAACAATGCTATGCGGCGCGCATCTTTGAACTTTGGCAGAGGCAAATTAGACTTGCCAAAGTCGTCTTCTTTATTAATTTGATACGCATGCTAATTCTTATTATTTTAAGAAAGAAAGAAAGTAAGAAGGAGAAAAGAAGAAATAAAGAAAGTTTGTTTTCTTAAATTGTATCGAGATCCATACATGATAGAAACACCCCCTATATCGCCCGGTAGTCTCATGTTAATATGAAAACAAATATCACGGACATTATAGAAAGACCCCCGTTATCTAGTCTCATGTTAATGGAAAAAAATATCACGGACATCATTGAGAGACCCCTTGTATCGTCCGGTAGTCTCATGTTAATGGAAAAATGTATCACGGGTGACATGACAAATAGATCCCCTATATCGCCCGGTAGTCTCATGTCAATGAAAAAATATCACGGACATGATAGAAAGACCCCATATATCGCCCGGTAGTCTCATGTTAATGAAAAAAATATTATACGGACAACGACCCCCTATATCGCCCGGTAGTCTCAAGTCAATGGAAAAAATATCACGGACATGATGGAAAGACCCCCTATGTCGCCAGGTAGTCTCATGTTAATGAAAAAAATTATCGCGGACATCATGAAAGACCCCATATATCGCCCGGTAGTCTCATGTTAATGAAAAAAATATTATACGGACAGGATAGAACGACCCCCTATATCGCCCGGTAGTCTCATGTCAATGAAAAATATATCACGGACATGATAGAAAGACCCCCCATATCGCCCGGTAGTCTCATGTCAATGAAAAAAATATCACGGACATGATGAAAAGACCCCCTGTGTCGCCCGGTAGTCTCATGTTAATGAAAAAAATATTATACGGATATGATAGAAAGACCCCCTATATAACCCGGTAGTCTCATGTTAATGAAAAAAATATCACAGACATGATAGAAAGACCCCTATATCGCCCGGTAGTCTCATGTCAATGAACACAATATCACGGACATGATAGAAAGACCCCGATATCGTCCGGTAGTCTCATGTTAATGAAAAAAATATCACGGACATGATAGAAAGACCCCCTATATCGCCGGCCCAGTAGTCTCATGTTAATGAAAAAAATATCACGGACATGATAGAAAGACCCCCTATATAACCCGGTAGTCTCATGTTAATGAAAAAATATCACGGACATGATAGAAAGACCCCCTATAGGCTCCCTATATGGCCCGGTAGCCTCATGTTAACATGGTTAATGAAAAAATATCACGCACATGATAGAAAGACCCCCTATATCGCCCGGTAGTCTCATGTCAATGAAAACAATATCACGGACATGATTGAAAGACCCCCGATATCGCCCGGTAGTCTCATGTCAATGAAAAATATATCACGCACACGATAGAAAGATCCCCGATATCGCCCGGTAGTCTCATGTTAATGGAAAAAAAATATCACGGACATTATAGAGAGACCCCTTGTATCGCCCGTTAGACTCATGTCAATGAAAAACATATATCACGAACATTATAGAAAGATCCCCTATATCGCCCGGTAGTCGCATGTCAATGAAAAAATATCACGGACATGATAGAAAAAAAAACCCTATATCACCTGGTAGTCTCGTGCTAATGAAAAAACATCACGGACATGATAGAAAGACCCCCTACAGCAGTCAGAATTAATAGGTAAATTTTCACAGGAAAATTTTCTGGACACGTGACACCCATGGGCGCAGACATATTAGCATTATAGAATATGACCCCGAGCACAGCGGGTGGTCTTCCAATGTATTTGAATAGGAAGAATTCCTCAATTGATGCAAAATAAGTAACTTGTCGCAAGTTAAAAATATTATGGTAAGAGTTTCCGTAGATAGATATTTTTTTCCGTAGGTAGATATTTTTGAAATTACGTTTTGATGATATTGTGAAGAAATTAAGATTGCATGATATTCAATAAATTTGCAATACACGAATTTCTATCGAAATTGCGGCCAAGAATACTATTCCAATTCAAAATTACTAAGACTTGAATATAGCGAGGTCACCGCCGGGGGTCAGAGATCAGGCTCGAGGTTACTCTCACATTGATACGCATTGGTCACGTGTCCAGAAAATTTTCCCGTGAATATATACCCATTAATGTTGACTGTACAGGGTGTATCAAAATGATTGGTACCCATCAATTTTGATGTTTATTGAAAAGCCTACCTCTTCCAAATACACTTTTGGATACATTTGAAATATCTAGAATGTATAGTTTATGACTTGTTTTTGCAATTAATTTACAAATTATTTGGATCTTATGTTGAATTTTGATCTGCCAGGCTCATCCATTATCGATGAAAACTGATGGGTACCAATCATTTTGATACAGCTTGTATATTGCCCGGTAGTCTCATGTTAATGAAAAAATATCACGGACATGATGGAAAGATCCCCTATATCACCCGGTAGTCTCTTGTTAGAGGTCCAAATCTCTCATGTCGTGTGTAAGTGAGTCCATCTATGCGCACATATATATCACGGACATGATAGAAAGACCCTCTATACATGCTATATCGCCCGGTAGTCTCAAGCCAATGAAAAACAAACATCACGGACATGATAAAAAGACCCCCGATAACGCACGGTAGTCTCGTGTTAATGAAAGAAATATCACGGACATTATTGAAAGACTTTGTGTTTTGGAGAGTGCGAGTGTAATCACACTCCTCCACACTCCTTAAATTATCATAAGGAGTGCGATTTATCACACTCCTTAATCTCTAAGCTTACATCACATTTAAGCATATAACCACACTCCTCATTCACAAAATAGCACTCCTCGTGATTTTATTTATATATTTATTTATTTATTTATTTATTTATTTATTTATTTATTTATTTATTTATTTATTTATTTATTTATTTATTTATTTATTTATTTATTTACGGCCTATTTATTTAGTTACTTATCTTCGTATTAATTAATTAATTAATTAATTTATTTATTTGTTTGTTTTTGGCCTATTTTTTTTTAAAATTAACATGAGACTACCGGGCGATATAGGGGTCTTCTATCATGTTCGCGAGTACATTTTTTTATTAACATGAGACTACCGGTCGATATAGGGGGTCTTCCTATCATGTCCGTGATATTTTTTTTCATTAACATGAGACTACCGGTTGATATAGGGGGTGGGGGTTCTCTATCATGTCCGTGATATTTTTTCATTAACATGAGACTACCGGTCAATAGGCCTAAAGGGGTCTTCCTATCATGTTCGTGATGGGGTTTTTTGCAGTATTGTGGGTCTTTCTATCATAGCCGTGATATATATATATATATATTTCATTGACATGAGACTACCGGCCCGGGGGGTCACTCACTACTTGACATGCTACGCACCCGTGTCCAAGAAAAACGTCTAAAAAAGGGTATGTTTTTCATCACACAGCGTCGTCGACGTCTTTTTGAAAAAAAGGGGTACTTTTTCAGAAGGCATCGCCATTTAGGGGTCCTTTTTCAGCCAAATCCTTAGACGTTTAGGGTTAGTAATATTTTTTTTTTAGTGAGTTTGCACTAATTTGATAAAAATCACCACTTTTTTTTGATTTTTGTTACTTTTGTGCATGTTTTCTTCAGTATCCATTTGTCTGCAACATCAAAAAGACACACTGATTGGGTATCAAATTAGCTCATTTCCTGTTTACGCCACTTAGGGTATCAATATAGATATTTCTTAGTTGACGCCATTTAGGGTATGGTTTTTGCATGTGCTACGTCATTTAGGGTAGGATTTTGCATGTGTTTCGCCATTAAGGGGTGGAATTTGGTTATGTGAAAATTCGCCACTAAGGGTGCATTTCAGAGGTGTTCGGACGCGGGTGGGAGGCACTTTTGTGTGAGAGTGACCCCCCCCCCCGGACTAGCGGGCGATATAGGGAGTCTTTCTATCATGTCCGTGATATATTTGTGTAATAAGGATTCATTTTCACACGACATGAGACTACCGGAGAGATTCGGACCTCTTATTTTCAATTACAAGAGACTACCGGGCGATATAGGGGGTCTTTCCATCATGGCCGTGATATTTTATTTCATTAATATGTCTGTGATATTTTCAGCTATCATGTCCGTTATTATTTTATTAGCATGAAACTACCGGGCAATATAGGGGGTCTTCTATCATGTCCGTGAGTATATTTTTTCATTGACATGAGACTACCGGGCGATATAGGGGGTCTTTCTGTCCGAGTGTCCGTGTCATTAACATGAAACTACCGGTCGATATAGGAGGTCTTTCTATCATGTCCGAAACTACCGGTCGATATAGGGGGTCTTTCTATCATGTCCGGGATATTTATTTTCATTGACATGAGACTACCGGCGATATGGGGGGGGGGGTCTTTCTGTCATGTCCCTGATATATCTGTGTTCATAGAGTGATTTACTAATACATACGACATGAGACTACCGGAGTCTGGTCCTTTTATTTTCATTAACATGAGACTACCGGACGATATAGGGGGGTCATCTATCATAATCCTTGATTATATTTATTCATGAGACTACCAGGCGATGTACTGGTCTTTCTATCATGTCCGTGAGTATTTTTTCATTAACATGAGACTACCGGGATAATGGGGTCTTTCTAACATGTCCGTGATATATCTTTAAAATATAGGGTGGGTGGGGGAGGCTTCCTAATGTCTTTTTACCCTGCCTAGCAAAGATATTGTCTTCTTCTACAAACTACATCAGACTACCGGGGAGATTTGGACCTCTTATTTTCATTACATGAGACTACCGGGCGATATAGGGGTCTTTCTATCATGTCCGTGAGTACTATTATTTTATTAACATGAGACTACCGTTCGATATAGGGGGTCTTCTATCATGTACGTGAGTACATTTTTTTATTAACATGAGACTACCGGTCGATATAGGGGGTCTTCCTATACTTTCTATCACGTCCGTGAGTATCTTTTTTACTACCGGGTGATATAGGGGGGCTTTGACATGAGATTACCGGGAGATATAGGGGTCTTTCTATACTTTCTATCACGTCCGTGAGTATCTTTTTTTACTACCGGGTGATATAGGGGGTCTTCTATCATGTCAGTGAGTATAAATATCACGGGAAGACCCGATATCGGGGTCTTCCTATCATGTCCGTGATATTTATTTCATTGATATGAGACTACCGGGCAATATAGGGGGGCTTCCTATCATATCCGTGATATTTTTTTCATTAACCATTTTAACATGAAACTACCGGTCGATATAGGGGGGCTTTCTATCATGTTCGTGATATAGGTTTCATTAACATGAGACTACCGGTCGACATAGTGGGTCTTCCTATCATGTCCGTGATATTTATTTCATTGACATGATACTACCGGGCGATATGGGGGGGGCTTTCTATCATGTTCGTGATATTTTTTTCATTAACATGAAACTACCGATCGATATAGGGGGGCTTTCTATCATGTTCGTGATATTGTTTTCATCAACATGAGACTACCGGTCGACATAGCGGGTCTTCCTATCATGTCCGTGATATTTTTTTCATTAACATGAAACTACCGATCGATATGGGGGGGGGGGGCTTTCTATCATGCTCGTGATATTGTTTTCATCAACATGAGACTACCGGTCGACATATCGGGTCTTCCCGTGATATTTATTTCATTGACATGATACTACCGGGCGATATAGGGGGGGGGCTTTGACATGAGATTACCGGGAGATATAGGGGGTCTTTCTATACTTTCTATCACGTCCGTGAGTATCTTTTTTTACTACCGGGTGATATAGGGGGTCTTCTATCATGTCAGTGAGTATATTTTTTTCATTAACATGAGACTATCGGTCGATATAGGGGGTCTTCCTATCATGTCCGTGATATTTATTTCATTGACATGAGACTACCGGGCAATATAGGGGGTCTTCCTATCATATCCGTGATATTTTTTTCATTAACATGAAACTACCGGTCGATATAGGGGGGCTTTCTATCATGTTCGTGATATAGGTTTCATTAACATGAGACTACCGGTCGACATAGTGGGTCTTCCTATCATTTCCGTGATATTTATTTCATTGACATGAGACTACCGGGCGATAGGGGGTCTTTCTATCACGTCCGTGAGTATTTTTTTTATTAACATGAGACTACCGGGTGATATATGGGTCTTCTATCATGTCCGTGACTATATTTTTTTCATTAACATGAAACTACCGGCCGATATAGGGGGGTTCTACCATTTCCGTGATATTGTTTTTATTAACATGAGACTACCGGTCGACATAGGAGATCTGCATATCATATCCGTGATATTTATTTCATTGACATGAGACTACCGGGCGATATGGGGGGTCTTCTTATCATACCCGTGATATTTTTTTTATTAACATTAAACTACCGGACGGTATAGGGGGGCTTTCTATCATGTTCGTGATATTGTTTTCATTAACATGAGACTACCGGTCGACATAGGGGGTCTTCCTATCATGTCCGTGATATTTATTTCTTTGACATGTGACTACCGGGCGATATAGGGGGTCTTTCTATCACGTCCGTGAGTATTTTTTTTTATTAACATGAGCCTACCGGGTGATATAGGGGTCTTTCTACATGTCCGTGGGTATTTTTTTTCATTAACATGAGACTACCGGTCGATATAGGGGGGTCTTCCTATCATGTCCGTGATATTTATTTCATTGACATGAGACAACCGGGCAATATAGGGGTCTTCCTATCATATCCGTGATATTTTTTTCATTAACATGAAACTACCGATCGATATAGGGGGGCTTTCTATCATGTTCGTGATATTGTTTTCACCAACATGAGACTACCGGTCGACATAGCGGGTCTTCCTATCATGTCCGTGATATTTTTTTCTTTAACATGAAACTACCGATCGATATGGGGGGGCTTTCTATCATGCTCGTGATATTGTTTTCATCAACATATCGGGTCTTCCCGTGATATTTATTTCATTGACATGATACTACCGGGCGATATAGGGGGGGGGGGGCTTTGACATGAGATTACCGGGAGCTATAGGGGTCTTTCTATACTTTCTATCACGTCCGTGAGTATCTTTTTTACTACCGGGTGATATAGGGGTCTTCTATCATGTCAGTGAGTATATTTTTTTCATTAACATGAGACTATCGGTCGATATAGGGGGTCTTCCTATCATGTCCGTGATATTTATTTCATTGACATGAGACTACCGGGCGATATAGGGGGTCTTTCTATCACGTCCGTGATGAGTCTTTTTTTATTAACATGAGACTACCGGGTGATATAGCGGGTCTTCGTATCATGTCCGTGATATTTTTTCATTAACATGAAACTACCGATCGATATAGGGGGGCTTTCTATCATGCTCGTGATATTGTTTTCATCAACATGAGACTACCGGTCGACATATCGGGTCTTCCCGTGATATTTATTTCATTGACATGCTACTACCGGGCGATATAGGGGGGCTTTGACATGAGATTACCGGGAGATATAGGGGGTCTTTCTATCAAGTCCGTGAGTATCTTTTTTTTCATTAACATGAGACTATCGGTCGATATAGGGGGTCTTCCTATCATGTCCGTGATATTTATTTCATTGACATGAGACTACCGGGCGATATAGCGGGGTCTTCCTATCATATCCGTGATATTTATTTCATTAACATTAAACTACCGGACGATATAGGGGGGCTTTCTAAAATGTTCGTGATATTGTTTTCATTAACATGAGACTACCTACCGGTCGACATAGTGGGTCTTCCTATCATGTCCGTGATATTTATTTCATTGACATGAGACTACCGGGCGATATAGGGGGTCTTTCTATCACGTCCGTGATGAGTCTTTTTTTATTAACATGAGCCTACCGGGTGATATAGGGGGTCTTCTATCATGTCCGTGAGTATATTTTTTTCATTAACATGAAACTACCGGTCGATATCACAGTGGGTCGATATGGGGAGGGGGGTCTACCATTTCCGTGACTTTAGTATTGTTTTTATTAACATGAGACTACCGATCGATATAGGGGGTCTTCATATCATATCCGTGATATTTATTTCATTCAGTGACATGAGACTACCGGGCGATATGGGGGGGGGGGTCTTCTTATCATATCCGTGATATTTTTTTCATTAACATTAAACTACCGGACGATATAGGGGGGCTTTCTAAAATGTTCGTGATATTGTTTTCATTAACATGAGACTACCTACCGGTCGACATAATGGGTCTCCCTATCATGTCCGTGATATTTATTTCATTGACATGAGACTACCGGGCGATATAGGGGGTCTTTCTATCACGTCCGTGATGAGTCTTTTTTATTAACATGAGACTACCGGGTGATATAGGAGTCTTCTATCATGTCCGTGAGTATTTTTTTCATTAACATGAGACTATCGGTCGATATAGGGGTCTTCCTATCATGTCCGTGATATTTATTTCATTGACATGAGACAACCGGGCAATATAGGGGTCTTCCTATCATATCCGTGATATTTTTTCATTAACATAAAACTACCGGCCGATATAGGGTGGGGGGGTTCTACCATTTCCGTGATATTGTTTTTATTAACATGAGACTACCGGTCGACATTGGAGGTCTACATATCATATCCGTGATATTTATTTCATTGACATGAGACTACCGGGCGATATAGGGGGTCTTCCTATCATATCCGTGATATTTTTTTCATTAACATTAAACTACCGGACGATATAGGGGGTCTTTCTAAAATGTTCGTGATATTGTTTTCATTAACATGAGACTACCTACCGGTCGACATAGTGGGTCTTCCTATCATGTCCGTGATATTTATTTCATTGACATGAGACTACCGGGCGATATAGGGGGTCTTTCTATCACGTCCGTGATGAGTCTTTTTTTATTAACATGAGACTACCGGGTGATATAGGGGGTCTTCTACCGTGTCCGTGAGTATATTTTTTGCATTAACATGAAACTACCGGTCGATATCACAGTGGGTCGATATGGGGAGGGGGGGTCTACCATTTCCGTGACTTTAGTATTGTTTTTATTAACATGAGACTACCGGTCGATATAGGGGGGTCTTCATATCATATCCGTGATATTTATTTCATTGACATGAGACTACCGGGCGATATGGGGGGTCTTCTTATCATATCCGTGATATTTTTTTTCATTAACATTAAACTACCGGACGATATAGGGGGCTTTCTAAAATGTTCGTGATATTGTTTTCATTAACATGAGACTACCTACCGGTCGACATAGTGGGTCTTCCTATCATGTCCGTGATATTTATTTCATTGACATGAGACTACCGGGCGATATAGGGGGTCTTTCTATCACGTCCGTGATGAGTCTTTTTTTATTAACATGAGACTACCGGGTGATATAGGGGTCTTCTATCATGTCCGTGAGTATATTTTTTCATTAACATGAAACTACCGGTCGATATCACAGTGGGTCGATATGGGGAGGGGGGGGTCTACCATTTCCGTGACTTTAGCATTGTTTTTATTAACATGAGACTACCGGTCGATATAGGGGGTCTTCATATCATATTCGTGATATTTATTTCATTGACATGAGACTACCGGGCGATAGGGGGGTCTTCTTATCATATCCGTGATATTTTTTTCATTAACATTAAACTACCAGACGATATAGGGGGCTTTCTATCATGTTCGTGATTGTTTTCATTAACATGAGACTACCGGTCGACATAGGGGGTCTTCCTATCATGTCCGTGATATTTATTTCTTTGACATGTGACTACCGGGTGATATAGGGGGTCTTTCTATCACGTCCGTGAGTATTTTTTTTTATTAACATGAGACTACCGGGTGATATAGGGGGTCTTCTATCATGTCAGTGAGTATATTGTTTTCATTAACATGAGACTATCGGTCGATATATATATAGGGGGTCTTCCTATCATGTCCGTGATATTTATTTCATTGACATGAGACAACCGGGCAATATAGGGGATCTTCCTATCATATCCGTGATATTTGTTTTCATTAACATGAAACTACCGGCCGATATAGGGGGGGGGTTCTACCATTTCCGTGATATTGTTTTTATTAACATGAGACTACCGGTCGACATTGGAGGTCTACATATCATATCCGTGATATTTATTTCATTGACATGAGACTATCGGGCGATATAGGGGGGTCTTCCTATCATATGGTGATATTTTTTTCATTAACATTAAACTAGCGGACGATATCACAGTGGGTCGATATGGGGAGGGGGGGGTCTACCATTTCCGTGACTTTAGTACTGTTTTTATTAACATGGGACTACCGGTCGATATAGGGGGGTCTTCATATCATATCCGTGATATTTATTTCATTGACATGAGACTACCGGGCGATATGGGGGGTCTTCTTATCATATCCGTGATATTTTTTTCATTAACATTAAACTACCGGACGATATAGGGGGCTTTCTATCATGTTCGTGATTGTTTTCATTAACATGAGACTACCGGTCGACATAGTGGGTCTTCCTATCATGTCCGTGATATTTATTTCATTGACATGTTACCGGGCGATGTAGGGGGCTTTCTATCATGTTCGTGATACGGTATTGTTTTTATTAACATGAGACTACCGGTCGACATAGGGGGTCTTCCTATCATATCCGTGATATTTATTTGATTGACATGAGACTACCGGGCGATATAGGGTGGTCTTCCTATCATATCCGTGATATGTTTTTCATTAACATTAAACTACCGGACGCTGATATAGGGGGGCTTTCTATCATGTTCGTGATTGTTTTTATTAACATGACCGGTCGACATAGGGGGTCTGCATATCATATCCGTGATATTTATTTCATTGACATGAGACTACCGGGCGATATAGGGGGTCTTCCTATCATATCCGTGATATTTTTTTCATTAACATTAAACATTCTCTCATGTCCGTTTGATATTTTTGTCATAAACATGAGACTACCGGGCGATAGGGGGTCTTTTTATCATGTCCGTGATAGTTGAATCATTTTCTTACGATCCGTGACCATTCATAGCATACCTTTGTTTCTCTGTGGATTTGACTAGATGGACACATTCTAAGAAAAAATAGCTCCTATGTCCCTCCCAAAAATGGCGGGAAAATCTATTTATAGCTAATTTTTCAAAATGGCCGCCGGTGACATTTTGAAAAACATGTATATCTATATACCATGTTTTGGATAGGCTATAATGACAAATAATATGCCGTTTCCACTATCTTTGGCATGCCCAACCTTTTAAGATAAATTTCAAAGTGTTGAGAGGTCATCTTGACCCCTAAATCCAAGATGGCCGCCAGTTCCATATTGAAAAACATGAAAATCGATATATCATGAAGTGGATAGGCTATAATAACAAACAATGTGTCGTTTTCAACTAAATTTGGCATGCAAAACCGTTTAAGATCATATTCAAAGAGTTTGGGGTCATCTTGACCCCTAAATCCAAGATGGCCGCCAGCGCCATATTGACAAAAACATGAAAATCTATATACCATGAAGTGGATAGGCTATACTGACAAACAATGTGTCGTTTTCCACTATTTTTGGCATGCCAACTCTTTTTTTGTTGTTATATTCAAAGTGTTTGGGGGTCATCTTGAACCCTAAATCCAAGATGGCCGCCAGCGCCATATTGAAAAACATAAAAATCGATATATCATGAAGTGGATTGACTATAATAACCAACAATGTGTCGTTTTCAACTATTTTTGGCATGCAAAACTATTTAAGATCATATTCAAAGAGTTTGGGGTCACCTTGACTCCTAAATCCAAGATGGCCGCCAGCACCATATTGACAAAAACATGAAGTGGATAGGCTATACTGACAAATATTCAACTATCTTTGGCCTGCCAAGCCTTTTCATGTCGTATTCAAAGTGTTGGGGGGGGGGCATCTTGACCCCTAAATCCAAGATGACTGTCTAAGCCATGTCGGAAAACATGAACATCGATATTTAAGATGTGACACACATGAGGCCAATACTTATTTTTACTCAATTACTTATACTATAGATTTTGAAAGTGTTACCTTTGTTCTTTCAGGAAAGTTGCACGTTAAGAGCATGTGATGGAAAACAGAACAGATACTGAAGAGCTACAGAGCAATCAAGAGACTGGTAAACTAGAATGCATGCGGCATCATTGCACGTAAAAGACAGTTTAGAAAAAGTAGAGAAATGGGAGAACATTAAGGACAATTTTTTACAATGGAAGGCCCTTGATAAATTTCAACATGTCAATACAACAGTGGAATGGGATAAATGACCTAAGGGTTATCATATGCATGCTACTTGTTGTACCACGATGTCTAACACACACGCTCACTGCCAAGCCACAAAACGCAAGCACAAATCTGAGAAATCATCTTTCTCAGGACCTCCTCCCAAGAAACTGTGTTCAAGTATAGGTGTTCTGCATGATAAGGCATTGTGCGTCCACAAAAGTCTGGTAACCGGGACAAAAACACTTTTGTTACTTTTGACACAAGATGCATGGAAAAGGTTCAAGGCACACACTATCAACATTGCAGATGAGGATACAAGAGAGCGGTTAGATATGTTAATACCGTCAATCCCAGACGGGCAAACAGCATTTGGCTTGGAAATCAGATACCACCGTCATTGCTGGCGTCAATATATCAGCAATCAAGCGAGAGATAATCTCAGTGAAAATGGTTAATTCTTTCAACATATCCAACAAGTCGTATTTAAAGATCGTGAAATACGCACCCTTGAAGGACTGCTCCAAGATTACATTCGCATTACTTCAAACTACAGGCACTTTTCCCAAGTAAGGTCCAGCTACCTCAAGGAACTTCTGATCAAAGAATTTGGAAAAGTCATAGGATTTCCTTAACCATGTTAACGTATTCAGAAGAATGTTAGTGAGCTTGTGTATGATACTTGAGCACTTCCGATACATACATCGAGGCCGTGCTGTTATCACCGGTAGTAACGGATGACCAGTTGGTCAACACGACTTAGAGAACAGGTCATCAAAAGAACCACTATTCCTTGGCCCCCGTACATGCATGAGTTGGAGCAAGATGAAAACTTTAGTGAGCTCCTACTAAAGCTCATTACCTGGTTGAAAAACCTAACAGAGGTTCAGCTGATAGCAACCCAAAGGTCTGATCAATTTCGTCAATCTTAGAGAGCAATCGATATTTACGACAGGGGTTGGCATTTTGAAGGGGAAGCCCTTTTTTTAATCTTGGGGGTGGGGTGGGGAGGGTTCGAAATTTTTTGTTGGTGACCAGGAGGGGGGATTGTTAAGTTGTAAATAGAGAAATTCGTGAAAACAAGGGCGGAATTTGAAAATTTGCTTTCCCCCCTCGCGTCCACTCAAAATTGTCAGATTCCCCCTTTTAAACTTAACAATCACCCTCCTGGTTCAACAAACAATTTTGCTTTTCCACCTCAAGATCAAATAAAAAAAATTCGGGTTCCCCGTCAAAAGGCCCATTCCCCCTGTCGTAAATAACGATCTCTCCCTAAGATTGACGCAATTGATCGGACCTTTGGGTTGTCATCAGTTAGACCTGTGTTTTTTTAACCAGGTAATGAACTTTAGTAGGAGCTCACTCAAGTTTTCAGCTTGCTCCACCTCATGTATATACGGTGGCCAAGGAACAGTGGTTGTTTCGATGACCTGTTCTCTGAGTCGTGTTGCGACATTTTTGACTGACTGGTCATCCCTTACTCCCAGTGATAACAGCACGGCCTCGATGTATGTATCGGAAGTGCTTATATCATACACAAGCTCACTAACTTTCTTCTGAATACGTACGTAAAATCCTATGTTTTTTCAAATTCTTAGATCAGAAGTTGAGGTAGCTGGACCTTACTTGGGAAAAGTGCCCGTAGTTTGAAGTATTGCGAATGTAGTCCTTCAAGGGTGCGTATTTCACGAGCTTTAAATACGACTTGTTGCATATATTGAAAGAATTAAGCATTTTCACTGAGATTATCTCTCGCTTGATTGCTGACATATATTGACGCCGGCAATGACGGTGGTATCTGATTACCAAGCCAAATGATGTTTGCCCGTCTGTGGTTGACGGTATTAACATATCTAACCGCTCTCTTGTATCCTCATCTGCAATGTAGATAGTGTGTGCCCAATATGTCCCTTGAACCTTTTCCATGCATCTTGTGTCAAAAGTAACAAAAGTATTTTTGTCCCGGTTACCAGACTTTTGTCCCGGTTACCAGACTTTTATGGACGCACAATGCCTTATCATGCAGAACATCTATACTTGAACGAACTTTCTTGGGAGGAGGTCCTGAGAAAGATGATTGCTGACCGGACATCCCAGCCTTTTTTTTATTTCTCAGATTTGTGCTTGCGTTTTGTGGCTTGGCAGTGAGCGTGTGTGTTAGACATCGTGGTACAACAAGTAGCATGCATATGATAATCCTTAGGTCCTTTATCCCATTCCACTGTTGTATTGACATGTTGAAATTTATCAAGGCCCTTCGATTGTAAAAATTTGTCCTTAATGTTCTCCCATTTCTCTACTTTTTCTGAACTGTCTTTCACAAGGCAATGATCTTTCAGCATGCATACTAGTTTATCAGTCTCACTTTCAAAAGTAACACTTTCAAAATCTATAGTATAAGTAATTGAGTAAAAATAAGTATTGGCCTCATGTGTGTCACATCTTAAATATCGATGTTCATGTTTTTCGACATGGCTTAGACAGTCATCTTGGATTTAGGGGTCAAGATGCCCCCCCCCCCAACACTTTGAATACGACATGAACAGGTTTGGCATGCCAAAAATAGTGGAATATTTGTCAGTATAGCCTATCCACTTCATGTTTTTGTCAATATGGTGCTGGCGGCCATCTTGGATTTAGGGGTCAAGGTGACCCCAAACTCTTTGAATATGATCTTAAATGGTTTTGTATGCCAAAAATAGTTGAAAACGACATATTGTTGGTTATTATAGTCAATCCACTTCATGATATATCGATTTTTATGTTTATCAATATGGCGCTGGCGGCCATCTTGGACTTAGGGTTCAAGATGACCCCCAAACACTTTGAATATGACAAAAAAAGATTTGGCATGCCAAAAATAGTGGAAAACGACACATTGTTGGTCAGTATAGCCTATCCACTTCATGGTATATAGATTTTCATGTTTTTGTCAATATGGCGCTGGCGGCTATCTTGGATTTAGGGTCAATGTGACCCCAAACTCTTTGAATATGATCTTAAACGGTTTTGCATGCCAAATATAGTTGAAAACGACACATTGTTTGTTATTATAGCCTATCCACTTCATGATATATCGATTTTCATATTTTTCAATATGGAACTGGCGGCCATCTTGGATTTAGGGGAAAAGATAACCTCTCAACACTTTGAATTTTATCTTAAAAGGTTGGGCATGCCAAATATAGTGGAAAACGGCATATTATTTGTCATTATAGCCTATCCAGAACATGGTATATAGATATTCATGTTTTTCAAAATGTCACCGGCGGCCATTTTGAAAAATGAGCTATAAATAGATTTTCCCGCCATTTTTGGGAGGGACATAGGAGCTATTTTTTCTTAGAATATGTCCATCTAGTCAAATCCACAGAGAAACAAAGGTATGCTATGAATGGTCACGGATCGTAAGAAAATGATTCAACTGATATATCTGTGTGCATAGAGGGATTCATTTAGACATGAGACTACCGGAGAGTTTAACATTTTATTATCAATAAAATAAAGGGGTTTTTCTTTATCTTTAAATATAGTGAGAGGGCTTTTTATAAACAGTAATTATGAAGATTATCATGACATCAATGGGGTCTTCACTGCCTAGCAATGTCTTCTTCACAAACAACCCGAGACTACCAGTGAGTCTGTGAGCTCTTTATATATTATTAGGTCTATTATATAAAATATTTGTTTGTTTAATCTTGTATATGCCGGTGGTAGGCCCTATAGGCAGTTTTATAGAATAATGAAATAACATTCGTAGAAAAATGACCGGGTAGGCCTACTGAAAATAGCAATTCGATTTCAAAGAGGAAAACTAGTTTCTTTTTATTTTTAACTACTTCAATGTGGCAACACCCACATACTGACACGGCCTTGAACGTCTACGCGAATTACAAGTTACACGACAGAGCCTGTTTAATACACGACAGTTAGGGACGCACCAATAGATATCAATGGGGGACTGTCGACTGGGTAGGGTAGTTGAGTCCATTTGTTTAGCACCTCGGTGAAGCATTATTTTAACACCTTGGTGAAGCAATTTTGTGTGTTTTTTAACACCATGGTGAAGCAAGTTTTTTTCATTAACATGAGACTCAATTTTTTGTTTTCATCGTTAAGTTCTCTATTTTGTTTGGATTGGTTAAACAACTTAATGTTGTTTAATAGGCCTAGGCCGCCTAAGTCTATATTTTTACCATTTTAACGTTTTATATAGCACCTAAATTCTCATGTGCCGTAAAAAGCATTATCTTTAGGTTTTAAAAAATAGGCCTAGTGATTTTTTTGCGCAGAAATATTTTTAAGGAGATCCATGATATTTTCTTACTAATTTTCTCACGAAAAATATCTAATTCTGTGCGTAAACATCTAGGCCTATCAGTTACTCACATGACAGTAACACACATCATCATTCATGCTCACATCGTGACATCCAAACCCAGTAGGGCCTACAGTAGGCCCGCACCAGTGCACTGAGTGTCCGCATTTATTGACTCCCGTGGATTAGGCCCGGGGGATTAGGCCTAAACTGTAGGCCTACATGCTGGAACAAATTCAAATCCAATTTTAAGACAAACTATTGATAATATAGGACGTCAATTTTCCTTAATCAAACTGTGATTTTGTTCTACCCTTGACGTTATATCTTTTCTTTGCTCAGATGGCGAGACATTTTTTTCCATAAAACTATCAAGCCCCCTCCCCCCTTTATATCTTATGGTGCGTCCCTTATTGGTCTTCTCTTGCATTTGCATTAGTTGCAGTGATCATAGAAAAAATTTGAGCCATATTCAGTTGCAATTTCATTGTTTCCACACAATTTTACTACACCCCTATTAGGGCCTATCACCAAACATGTCAGTTGACCTATATTAGTAAGATAAATGTCAAGAATATTTCTGGGCCCCGCCCGATCACATTTAGGCCTACTGGGTTTTGGTTTTACCAGGGTCAGCTGCAGGGTTTTACGTATAGCATAGGGCTCATTGTGCGAGCGAGCAGCGAGGGAGAAAAATATCGTGTCAACTCTTTTAATTGTCTCTACCAATTATATTATGAACTATTGTTCTTATTTCTAACCAAAATACCCAGCCAGAAAAACCCACACCCCAGCCATCGCGCGCCATACTGTACTGCCCAGTGCCAGTGGTGCGAGAGTGGTTTAATATGCCACTGGCTATCCCGAAAGTGGCCCTGATATTACTCATTAATATTCATATTAACATAATGACGTACAGCATGAGACTACCGGTATATAGCAGTGTCGACCAAACAAAAAGGGAGTATTAAAAACAAAAAGGGAGTATTATTTAAAAAGGGATAAACTATTTAAAATGGGAACCTATTTGTGAAAAGCGGAGGAAAGTTAAAAGGGGATTATTTGTAAAAGGGGAACTATTTACAAAATGGGTGAAAATAAAAGGGTATTATTTGTAAAGGGGTAATTCGAAAACGGGGAAACTATTTGAAAAGGGGAAATTAAAAAAGGGGAAACTATTTGAAAAGGGGGGATTCGAAAAGGGGGAAACTATATGAAAAGGGGAAAGTTGAAAAGGGGGAAACTATTTGAAAAGGGGGAAAGTCGAAAAGGGAGAAACTACAAATTTGAAAAGGGGGCAAGTCGAAAAGGGGGAAACTATTTGAAAAGGGAGAAAGTCGAGAAGGGGAAACTATTTGAAAAGGAAAAAGTCGAAAAGGGGGAAACTATGTGAAAAGGGGGTAAGTCGACAAGGGGGAAACTATTTGAAAAGGGGGAAAGTCGAAAAGGGGGAACTATTTGAAAAGTGGGAAAGTCGAAAAGGGGGAACTATTTGAAAAGGGGAAAGTCGAAAAGGGGGAACTATTTGAAAAGGGGGAAAGTCGAAAAGGGGGAACTATTTGAAAAGGGGGAAAGTCGAAAAGGGGGGAACTATTTGAAAAGGGGGAAAGTCGAAAAGGGGGGACTATTTGAAAAGGGGAAAATAAAAAGGGGTATTATTTGAAAAGGGGGGAAAGTCGAAAAGGGGGAACTATTTGAAAAGGGGGAAAGTCGAAAAGGGGGAACTATTTGAAAAGGGGAAAGTCGAAAAGGGGAACTATTTGAAAAGGGGAAAGTCGAAAAGGGGGAACCATTTGAAAAGGGGAAAGTCGAAAAGGGGGAACTATTTGAAAAGGGGGAAAGTCGAAAAGGGGAACTATTTGAAAAGGGGAAAGTCGAAAAGGGGGAACTATTTGAAAAGGGGAAAGTCGAAAAGGGGGAACTATTTGAAAAGGGGAAACTATTTGAAAAGGGGAAAGTTAAACGGGGAAATATTTGAAAAGGGGAAAGCATTTCGCAAAAAGGGGACAACTGAAAATTTGGGGAGATGAATTATAAAAGGGGGAGTTTGGCGGAGATCAGACACCGTACAATAGGCTATTGTATACTTCTGGTTATATACCCTATACTGTGTCCTCCCAGCATAATAGTGTTATGATTGCAGATCAGATCAGCTCTACTTTTTAATCCCTTGATTTTTGGTTTCTGAACAAAAGAGAAACCAAAACTATATATTTGAAATGAGGGACTGTCTTGAATTGCCCAGGGGTGACAAGGCTACACCCACCCACCCCATACTCTCAAATGTAGCACCTTAGAATAATAATCAGGAAAGAAAAACACGTCAAACTATCTAACCTGTTAAAATAATATTTTGCAGCCAGACCTATGTTATAGGCGGGTGGTAATTTTTTTTTTCTTATTCTATTTGTTGAGTTTTTTGGGTTTTGTTTGTTTGTGTTTGTTTGGTGGTTTTTTTGGGGTTTTTTTGTTTTTGTTTTTTTTGTTTTTTTGGGTTTTTTTTATGTACTTACTTTTTCATGTTGCTAATAAAAAAAAACCGTCATTTATTACAAGCTCAATTTTACCCAATAAATACGTATATTTTAAGTTCTGTTCAGTTCAGTTTTATTTCATCAAATTCCAACCATACAAATAATGATTATAATTAATAAAACAATTTACAAATACCAGTTAACATGGTGATATCTAACCATGATGTAACTGTGCCTAAGGTGCACATCTACTCATAATACTTTTAATCTCTGATCATTTTCCTGGGTACAGGGAATTCTTAATTTCGTGATATTTTACCTTAGGACTAGTGGAGTACTTATTAAAAAGGGGTTTATTTAATCAATAATTGAACGTTTAACTATGACAATTCCTATTCAACCCTGTCTAAAGCAGGAAACTAATTAGCCCATTACTCAGAATAGCAATTTGACAAAAATATCAAGGTACCATTTACGAAATTATCCATATCTTGAAAGGTATTGATCCTATATATATAATTTTGGTATCATTTTGAAGCTTATTGTCTTGTGCTTACATTTTTATTCAAATCATGAAATTTCAAAAATGTGTTCCTTTACATAATTGTTAATTATTTTGAATTTTGGCGCACTGCAAGCAGACATTATAGATTTATTGGTGCAAAAAGATGCATATTTAGACCATGCACCAGATACAGTTTTTACAAGCGTGAAAGTCTTACCGTTTTAAAATATAAGGACGTTTTGTGCATAATTTTGACATTTTTTTACTAAAACGTCGATTTCTCAGAGTTCACTTTTGACAATATTGCACGATATTTGTGACAAGATAACTCGAAAAATATACAAGCAAAAGGTAAACTTTTTGCACTATCGTTTAGAGTACATCAAGACCTAGGGAAGCCTTTCTCATTTTTTCAAAATATTTGTTTTAAACAAAAATATACATCATTCTGTGCAATTTTAGTTTAATAGAGTGACAAAATTGCTTTTTTCACATGTTTTTTCAATATTTCGAAAAAAGAGACGAATTTCAAAAAATCAAAAACCTTCCCTAAGTTCATGTCTCTTCTTTATGAAAAGCTAACTGAATTTTTTTTACTCCGAAAGTTGTCACGTCACAAAAAAATTGGGGTAAAAAAGTGAATTTTTGTGATTTTGTCAAAAACTCGACATTTTTGAACAAATCTGACGTCACCATGGGATTCCTTGACTCATTTCCTTTCCAAAAATGTATAGTTTTATATACTTTTGACATACAATTCAGAAATAATGATGCTCGAAAAGGTCCATGTTCTCTCCCATTACACTGGCCTTAACATATCATAGTCTCTTATATTCCGAAACAATATATCATAACCCTTTACATAATAAGATATCATAGTCCTTACAAAATATCACAGCCCTTTACATAACAAGATAATAAGCATTCACATAACAAGATATGATATCCCCTTACGTAAAAAAGATATAGCTCTTTATATAACAAGATATAGCTCCTTACATAACAATATATCATAGCCCCTTATAACAAGATATGGTAGCTCAATACAGATCAAGATATGATAACTCCTTGCAAAACAAGATACCATAACAAGATAGGATAACTCCTTACAGAACAAAATATCATAGCATTCACATAACATGATACCATTGCCCCTTACATAACAACATACCATAGCCCCTCAAATGTCAAGATATCATAGCCCCTTATATGTCAAGATATCATAACTACTTACAAAATTATATCGTAACCCTTTACATAACAAGATATCATAGTCCTTACAAAGATATCATAACCCCTTAAAGAACAAAATATCACAGCCCTTTACAGAACAAGATAATAGTCATTTACATAACAAGATATGGCAGCTTACAGACCTTACAGAACATATCTTAACCCCTTACATGCCAAGATATATTAGCCCTTTACATAACAAGATATCTTAGCCCCTTACATAACAAGATATCATAGCCCCTTACATAACAAGATATCCTTTACATAACAAGATATCATAGCCCTTTAATACAAATATATCATAGCCCCTTACATAACAAGATATCATAGCCCCTTACATAACAAGATATCCTTTACATAACAAGATATCATAGCCCTTTAATACAAATATATCATAGCCCCTAACATAACAAGATATCATAGCCCCTTACATAACAAGATATCCTTTACATAACAAGATATCATAGCCCTTTAATACAAACATATCATAGCCCCTTACATAACAAGATATCATAGCCCCTTTCATAACAAGATGTCATAGCCCCGTGCATAACAAGATATCATAGCCCTTAAAGTCATAATGTACGATCTTATAATATGAATTTGGTTAATTTTTTTCAAACCTGATTTTTTTGCATATATATATAAATCATCTTTATTCAACATAAAGAAAAACACATATAAAGCCCAGATCTACTGCAACCCATTCCGGTTGCAGGCAAGGCAGGACTAAAATACAAACATTTAAATAAATAAACAAAGTTGGAAATACTCATGGCGGGAAGAAAAAGTTAAATAATTTCATTTACATTCCAAGATGTTTCATATCTGGCGATGAAAATGGAATAAGATGACATTAGCGCCGATTTATTCAACTGGGTCTTGAGATCGGAATACTTTGTGGGAAGATTGAGATCTTTTGACAGACGAGTCAGACTATTCTTGTTGTCGGCGTCAATGAAGCCTCTTGAGCCTACTTCAACAGCAACAAGTGAGCAACAGTACCCGGCGTTAGTGATGTCGGCAACCAGGGAAGAATAGCGATCAAGTTTGGTGTAATGAGCTTTACTGATGTTTGGTTCAAATGGTACCGACAACTCAAAGAGAATGACTCGCTTGTCAGAAGGCCAGTATAACACAATGTCCGGTTTTTGTTTCGTGTAAATGATATTGGCTGGTATGGTCCTCCCTCCTATGGTATAATTTTCCAGATCGGCATAGATTTTAATATGAGAATTACGAAATGCCTCCGACTGTTGAAATGTGGAAAGAAAAATACGGATGAGGTTGTTGTGTCTCCATAGATACCTGTCCAGCATATTTTGGCAATTATTTAAAATGTGCAGGAGAGTACCTTTCCCCTGACATTGTAATTATTTGTAATGTTTACACATGTCACAACTTGCACCTAAATGGAATCAGCCAAATGTGTTGTGTTTGTAGGTAAACAGAGCAAAGTTCGACATAAAGTCATAATTCAAGAAATTATGACGTTATGTCCGCCCATAGAAATGCGTGTTAAACGGCCAAAATAACAAGCAGTGTTTCTTTCACGTTACCTCGTTATTTCAGCTCAAAATGGACAGAAACCATTCCCGATCATTATTACTAGTATTATTTCAGCATTTTGAGTATATAATGACAAATTAAAAATTTGAAGGAAATCGTACATTAAGCCTTTAAGTAACAAGATATCATAGCCATAAAAAGTTAGACGGGGGAATATACGGTTTGACCCAAAAAAAATTGCAACAAAAGGTTTTTTAACTGATTTTGGTACTATGGGACCTCAGGAATAACAGAAAAAAGTCCCAAAAATCGGGCTACCGGAAAGTGGTTTTCTAAGATGGCGTCCAAAATGGCCGCCAAAAAATCTTAAAATTACTATAATTCATTTATTTTTCACCACAGAGTTGGAATTTTGGTGTCTAAACCCATGTTTTGGGGGTCAATGATTCTATTATGATCAACAAAAATATTGCAGAGTGATCAGATAACCTAGAAATCAAGATGGCGTCCAAAATGGCCGCCGATACCCTTAAAATTGCTATAAATCACTTATTTCTTGTCATAGAGCTATAATTTTGGTGTCTATCCCTATGTTTGTGAGTTCAACAAATCCAATTAGGCCATTAAAACTTTCACCAAGTAATAGCATCCATCATGAATTTCAAAATGGCTGCCATTTCTGATATATTTTGCCAAAATGTCAATTTTTTGAAAATAACAGAAGCTATACATTGTATTTTTAATGTTTTATAAAACTGTTTTATTAAACAATTATAAAAATGATACAAAACAAATAAAATGGAATCATTAATTTTATCAATAAATGATTTATTCAATATATTTCCATCAATAAGGATATTGATATCTTATGGGAGCTCTCGATCAACTTCAAACAAGCAACTCCTAATTGGCCAGGAATGATGCACTCTATCCATAGAGGAAACGAGCACCCGGGTCAGTCTTCGGTTGTGTTTTTGCCTATGATCAGATGATAGACATGTATTCAGGGGATAAGACCTGTATTCTTTCCACATTGTAGTTCCTTTGCAGTTTGGCAATGAAATATAACCTGTCAGCAATAGTCATATTTGACCAGCCCCTATGCTGAGATCATCCATGATGCACTGGAGAACAGCCCATTGAAAAGGATCGTCTTGCTGCTGGGTTGTTTTCATACATTCATGAATTTACTTGGAGCAATAGGTACTCTAATGCAAGGGACAGGATTTAAAGACATCCTAGAATCTGTGTATGGTGAAAATGTTGTACTTATGTTCACTGGAAAGTCTGTCCAAAGAGCATTCCAGGGCCACCTGCTGGTAGACAAATGTCTAAACCAAATGCATCAGATGTGCTGCATGATAATCCCCAATTTCAGACATTGATGGATGAATCTGAAGATGTGTACTCTTCTTTGATGGTAGGGGGAACAACATTGGAGAGTATTGAGACATCTGATATATTGGGCAAGATCAAGCTAGAACTTGAAGATGTTGAGAGTGGCCAGAGCGTTGATCATGGAAGATCGCACCGGATGTTGGTCCATGTACCTAAGTGCTGTTGCTGACTGACTTCAAATTTTTGCTGCAGCTGGACATTACAACTACTTGAAATCGGCATATCTCTACATTCAAGAGATGCGTGAGCTTGAGACCAAACATCCAGACGTTTTCCAGAAACTCTCCAATGACTTCCATATCATTCGCCGCAGTAATCAGTTTTGGGCAGGCCTAAATTCAGATCTAGTAATCGAACAGACGTTAATGAGATCACTGAAGAGTACTGGAGGCTTAACACGTGAAGCGGTAGGCCTATGAACGAAGAGCAGCGATCACCATGGATGATGTCAACACCTATAACATCTGAGTATAACAATGCCATGCAGGAATTCAATCGCCTCTCCTACTCTACAAGTGAACAGCATAAAGAGTCAGCTGAATCAAGGATCAATAGAGATACATTAGACTTATCCAAATTAAGTTCAAAGTTGGATACTTACTCACACTTCTCTTCAGACCCTTCCTTAAGAAATGTTGCGAATGGTGTAGTGGCCGATGCCGATGTTAATGTTCATGAGTATGAGTCAGTTGGTATGGCAATTGTAGCCAAAATGCATGACCAACCAGTCTTTAAAGTATCATGCAAGCGCAAAGACAAGGCAAAATCCCTTGGAGATTCGTCTGCTGTACCAATTGCTCCAGATCAGACCATTGACCCTGCCCTCTTATTTCAACGGTTTGTAGTAGTGTCGCAAACAGGAGAGCTTTCAATGCAAGAGGTTATGGATTACGACCTCATTACATTTCCTCCCACCTTGTTTGATGCTAGAAACATTTTCCGAGAAGCAGATGAGCCTCAAATAGCTATACCATTATCACTGAACATTCAATCAACGTGACGTCAGGTGATTACGAAGTCCTCAAAGAGTCTTATCCAATTACTGATCATTACGTCCTTGATGGCGGTTCCTTGTTGCATCGAGTACCATGGAAAACTGGAGACAGTTATGGAATGATTACACAGTCATATGCAGACTTCACTGTTTTCCATTATGGATTGGCAACTGTGGTCTTTGATGGGTATGGTGGAGGTCCATCCATCAAAGACAATACACACCAACGACTCAACAACCATTCTCCCAAACCAGTCAAGGCAAATCATTGAGGAGTTTGGTAGCAAAGCTATGGCTGTTATGTTTGGCAGCAATGGGGAGAGTTCACTTGCAACCCTGCGCTACAACATATTTGTCAAGAAGATAACATCTGCAAAATAGTTTGTCACTCCTGAACGTTTGCCTCCTACTGCATCGGCCACCAAATGTCACTGCCTCGGAGTTTACTACCAGATTATGGTCTGGATGGGGACTAACAATGGTATGGATGTCTTGGACTGGGGGTGGAAAATAGACAGCAATCAGATGGTTCCGATCATGACTGACATGAAGGCTGCCCCTGATAACCTACTCAAAATGATCCACTGTAATTGCAAAAACTGCCCACCTCGCTGCAGCTGCCAAAGATATACGGACTACCATGTCATGCTGGATGTGGTCCCTGTCAAACTGACTCATGTAACAACCCACACAGCAATCAAATAGTTATGGAAGATGAGATGGAGAGTGAAAATGATGTACTATAGCCAATTAACTCAATTAAAATGATCAGCATTTTAGTCCTGCCTGAGTAAGGGACGTCATATGATATTGACAATGAAGGCTTCTACAATGTAGTAAAACATCATCATCATGTGCCTATATGTATGACTGAGTATACAAAAAATTGTATGAACTCGTTATGCCTATTATGTCAGAGTCTACATAATATTGTATGAACTCTCTATACCAATTATGTCCGAGTCTACATAATATTGTATGAACTCTTTTCCAAATTAGACTCTTTACAAGCCAATGGGATTACGCCTCTACCTAATTTTGACTAGCCAATTTATGACAGCCAACATTTGACCTGCCTATTGTGTCTCACCAATATTGACTTTTATATTATCATTGCTGAAATTGGGCAATCTATTTCAGCTTAACTAGGAGACTTGTCTCAGTACTCCTGCATAGGGATGGTAGGGATATCAACCAACCAACCAACCAACCAACCATCCAACCAACCAACCAACCAACCATCGCACTGCATTTTTTTTTCCGACTCCATCAGTGCTGGCAACTTTGTGGCTGTTGTCTTTACCCACTGGGAAGTACTTGTAAGATAATATAAATACAGTTCAAGTCATTTTAAGGTTTTTCTCACTTTACCAACCAATCATAGTGAGACACGTCACTACCAACCTCAAACGACAGGTAATATATACAGTATAAAACAATTTTGGCGACCATATTGGATGCCAAATTAAATTTTTTGGTTGGACCTCCAAACATGGGTGTAGATACTAAAATGTCAACTTTCAATAGATCATTATTGCGTTAAAAACTATCACCTAAATTCCAGATTTTAGGCAGCCAATTTGGATTTATAGCTTGCTTATCTGATTAATCTGAAATATTTTTGTTAGTCAAAGAGGAATCCTTGACCCCCAAAACATGGGTGTAGACACCAAAATTGCAACTCATGGGTGAAAAATAAGTAAATTATAAGGTTGTTGTTTTTTGCGGCCATTTTGGACACCATCTTGGATTTCTAGGTTATCTGATCACTCTGCAATATTGGATGATCTCAGCATAGGGGCTGGTCAAATATGACTATTGGTGACAGGTTATATTTCATTGCCAAACTGCAAAGGAACTCCAATGCCCTGGCTCCAATGTGGAAAGAATACAGGTCTTATCCCCTGATTACATGTCTATCATAGGCAAAAACACAACAACCAGCGGGAGAGCGTGGCGCAATGGTTAGGGTACTTGCCTTTAGTGCATGAGGTAATGGGTTCGATTCCCGGCGGTGGTGATTTGCTGGGATATTGACTTGGAGAAAAAAGTCTGAAATTAATTGGCAACATCTGCAGATTAAATTCAGACTTCCGCTCTCCCATGGTTCATTTAGAATTGGGTAAATAAATCATGAAAGTACTCCGTCCTTCGGAGGGGACGTCAAGCCGTTGGTCCCGTGTGCAGAGAGCCATACCTGTACATATATCTCGCAGCCAGTTTCGAAAAGAGTAGGGTGTTAACCCCTAACTGTTCCCAACCCGTCCCGGTGTTCAAATAGACCCCAATGGAAATAAGCTTCAATAGAGGCTTTCTTGGGTTATCCAGGGTTGTCCAAACCCGAACAAATCAAATCAAATCAAATCAACCGAAGACTGACCCGGGTGCTTGTTTCCTCTATGGATAGTGTGCATCATTCCTGGCCAATTAGGAGTTGCTTGTTTGAAGTTGATCAAGAGCTCCCATAAGATATCAATATCCTTATTGATGGAAATATATTGAATAAATCATTTATTAATAAAATAATGATTCCATTTTATTTGTTTTGTTTTTTTAATTGTTTAATAAAACAGTTTTATAAAACATTAAAAAAAATTGCAATTTTGGCAAAATATATCAGAAATGGCAGCCATTTTGAAATTCAAGATGGATGATATCACTTGGTGAAAGTTTTAATGGTCTCAATGGATTTGTTGAACTCACAAACATAGGGATAGACACCAAAATTATAGCTCTATGACAAGAAATAAGTGATTTATAGCAATTTTAAGGGTATCGGCGGCCATTTTGGACGCCATCTTGGATTTCTAGGTTATCTGATCACTCTGCAATATTTTTGTTGATCATAATAAAATCATTGACCCCCAAAACATGGGTTTAGACACCAAAATTCCAACTCTGTGGTGAAAAATAAATGAATTATAGTAATTTTAAGATTTTTTGGCGGCCATTTTGGACGCCATCTTGAAAAACCACTTTCCGGTAGCCCGATTTTTGGGACTTTTTTCTTTTATTCCTGAGGTCCCATAGTACCAAAATCAGTTAAAAAACCTTTTGTTGCAATTTTTTTGACGTAACCCCCCTTATTTTCATATATTCCCCGTCTAAGTTCGTAAATGACTTACAATACTTATGAATCTATAGCTTTTTGAAGCAATGCAGCAGTAGTAATACCTCCAAGAATGTCTAATCGAGATATGGAAACACCAAGCTGATTGGTTACCCAACTAACCATCTCCATGGCAACCAGTGAGTCCACACCATAGTTGATCATGGGTTGGGTAACATCTATGTCATCTACTGGCATGCAGAGTAGGTCAGCCATCTTGGATTTGATCCCATTTTCCATGTCTTCTTTGCCGATGGCGCTGTCTACTTTGTCAGTTGCCTTGCTGCTAGTTGTGAGATGATGAAATTTGAGCATGGACTTGTGGCAGAATTGCTGAGTTGAACCCCAGTCCTGTAGAGATATGAAGAACATGTTTAAGAAAAGTCTTTTAATACGTATATCTTTAATACGTAGAATGATCAGGAAACAGCATTTTTTATATATTTCAAAATAAATCAGTTAAATCTCAATATAAGTTAAAAGTATACCCATTATATGAACAATTTGGTATATCAAAAATTGCATGTTGTTGAAAATGTAACCTTTTGTTGACCTTATAACTCCTGAAGTAAATGCCATAGATATGACCAACCGTTTTTGTAATACAAAATTGAACTTGACTACTTTATCCACTACCGTCTGTAAATAGAAACCAAAAGATCTTTTTAAATATTTTTTGACCATTTTCATATTTCACAATAGTCCCAGTATAACATAAAAAAACCTTCTCTAGAGACAATTGTCACATTGTCTTTCTTGATTTAGCATAAAACCGTATAGCTGTAAATACCCGTTTGGAGGATGACATCGATTGTTTCAGAGCATATAAGTATTGCAAATAATTTATGCACATTCACTTCTATAATATACATTTCAAATGAGTGCTCAAGAATGTTCTTAATTTTCAGAAGGACCAATGGAATGGTACCAAGGTTTTTCAAACGCCGTTTACTCAGAACAGCAATTTTGCGTATTCGGCACTCTGTCGTGTTCATAGCGATATTATCCTGGGTTCACTGGAGGGGCATGGGAACTATCACTACTGCTCTGTGATATTGATTTTAAGTAAAATGCTAATTTTAATAAATCCAAAGGTCCATGGAAATGAATGAGGTGTAACTGGAGCTACAATATATTATATTATAATGTTAGAAGCATGATACGTTGTTCATACAAGGAAACGTTTAGATACTTTTTACTTACCTGATTTGCTAAGCACACCACGGGTAGATCTCTCTGTTGCAGGTGTCTTCCAAGTACATTCAGAAACTCATCCACATGAATCTGCAGCAAGCCTTTCATTGCCAATATTTTCACTTCGTCATCTTTGTCTGCCAAATAGCCTGCCCCTTTGAATCGAGAGAGCTGGCAAGCCTTCAGAATGGCGCTTTTCAGCAAGACCATCTAAGTAGTTGTTGGCAGCACAGTAGATTGGTTGTGCTGGGTGACCCCAGAGAGCAGCAAGAGATGAAAGAAGAAAGAATATGTCTAGATCATCTTCTTTGGTCAGAGTATGCAAGTGATGAGCTCCCGATACCTTTGCATCAAGGATGCGATTCGCTTGTTCATGTGTTATCTCAGAAAGCTTCTCCTCTTCGATCACACCAGCTAGATGGAAGATACCTTTAATTGGTGGAACTGTACTGTCATTACGTAGACTGTCCAACATGTGACTAACACCCTTTTCATCAGCTACGTCAATTTGGTACTTGCTAACTGTCACTCCATTAGTTTGTAGGTAGTTCACCATTCTTCGTGCTGCTGCAGTTCTTGCTCCATTTCGAGATACAAGGACGATATGTCTTGCGCCATTGTCGCAGAGCCACCTGGACAAAGCTTGACCAATACCACCATAACCACCTGTCACGATGTATGTTGCTGTGGATGAAAACTGTTGTAAAGCTGGTTTTAATTCTTCTGGTTGGAAGTCATCGGATATATCAAACACAATCTTGCCAATGTGCGATCCCTTTGCCATGAACCGAAATGCATCTGTTAACTTCTTCATTGGATACACTGATGTTGGTATTGGTTTCAGCTTGTTTGTTTCGAACAAGTTGACTACTTTCTGCATCAGCCGTTGAACTGAACCGGGACTCTGTCGCATGAGTATATCCACTTGGCATGAAATGAAACTCTTGTTTTCCAAAAGAGCATTCATTGAAAGGTATGAATTCTGTAGAATATCCCGTTTGCCAATTTCACAGAATCGTCCACATGGAGCAAGAACTGACATGCTTGTAGCTAATAGCTTGCCTGAAAGGGAGTTAAGGACAACATCCACACCTCGACCTTTTGTATAGCTCATGATATCATCGTAGAATTTGGTTGATCGAGAATCACTGACCATCTCTACCCCAATTATATCTCGTAGGTATTGTCGTTTCTCGTCTGTGCCCGCAGTGCAGATTATTTTGGCTCCCAGCATTCTTGCGATTTGAATAGCTGCCAATCCAACACCACCACACGCAGAGTGAATCAGAATTGTCTCATCTGGTTGAAGATTAGCACGTTCAACTAGACTCATGTAGGCTGTTACAAACACCACTCCAATTGAGGCACTTTCCGTCCAATTAAGTCGCTTCGGTTTCGGTGCTGTCAGTTGTGCATCACATATAACATGAGAAGCAAAGCACTTTTTGCTGAACGCAATCACTTCATCACCAACTTTCACATTCTTCACTCCAACTCCAACTTCTTCTACAATTCCAGCGCATTCAATTCCAAAAGACGGATGCGATTCTGATTCTAATCCCTCTAGCAGACCCATCGACATCATAACATCTTTGAAGTTCAGAGGAGCTGCTCGTGCACAGATCTTGACATGGCCCGGTGTAGTTTTCATATTAGCGATATCATGGAAAGCAAGATCGTCAATAGATCCACTGCCTTTCTGAGAGATAACCTGTTCCACTCTCCAACTTGTCGTGCTTGTAGAAACTGTTCTGTTGGTTTCCAACTCGTGATGAACTATACGTGGAGCACATCGAACTCCCTTTCGGATGGCAATTTCTCTCTCTGGTACGTTTGGTTCCTTCATCATTTTCATCAGTGTTTGGAAGTTTTCTTTAACACTGCAGCCTGAATCAAAATCAACTGAGTAGATGGGGACATTTGGAACTTGGTTGCTGGCGGCTCTAGCCAGTCCAATAGCCAAGGATGTGTTGGGAAAGGTGGATTCCTTGTTGCCGCCCGTTGTTAGCACCCAAACACATTTAACACTCTGTGGATAACGCTCAACTGCTTGCAGAAGCTTCAACAGTACATGTAGTTTACTATCAGCATCACTGTAGATGTACATCACGTTCACCGGAGAAGCGGTGTGTTCATGGAAGAGACTGGCGAATTCTGTCGCTTCAGAAAATGCTTTGATGTCAATATCTCCCCTGTAGGCTGCTTCAATCTCGTCCTCCAGCTTGTTGATTTCTCGGACAATCATCAATTTTGTAGAAGCAGCCGTTTCAATGATCCCATCATTGTCCCTCGTTTGGAACTTCATTCTATTCTCCTTTTCATTCTTTCGTCCAACTACAACACTATGGAAAAACACTTTTGGTGTAGAAGCTGACGAGACGTCATGAAGACCAATACTGCGCATGACATCCACCCAAGTCTGACGTTCCATCCAATATCTTTCTTTGCGGTAGTCATCAAACACCATAGCACCAAACCACAACTCTCTCAGGAAGTGAGTATTCGTGCCCTCAATGATAAACATGAGGCCATCTTGAGTGAGGAGGTTGGCAATGTAACCTGAGCTTCTGTTGACATCAACAGCGGCATGTAGGGTATCTAAGCAGATGACAATGTCATAACTACCTGGCACAAACCCCTGATCCACAACATCCTTCTCGATATCAATCTGCTTGTACTGGATGAAGGGATACATTGATAGATTTTCTTGGCCTTGTTTGAAGAATGTAGCACTGACATCTGTGAAAACGTACTCCACTTGATTAGACAATCCAAGATCTTTGAGTGGCTTTACGATGAAGCGGGTTAGGCCGCCAATTCGTGCTCCTAGCTCCAAAATCCGAACCACGCGTTTTTGTTTTAACCCCTCCACCACAGCTTTGTTGATAGCCTCTGCTGCTGCTTTGTAATGCACTCTTGTGGTGAGAGAATCGTAGAAGTATCTGTCTAACCCTTCCGGAGAAAACATGATTGAGACAGCTACTTGTGGGTCTCTTAATGTGTCTGGAAGGGCTTCGCCAAGAGTTTTCGTAAGACTGATCTCCGCATCCAGCTCGGGACAGTGCTTCTTGACTCTTTCCATTATCTCTGGGATTGCATCATATGGTATATCTTTGACTGAAGAAGATGATGCGATAGTTTTGAAACGGGTAATATATTTCTCACAACTTTGTCCTTTGCATCGTTCTTCTTCTGGAACTGTTTCTAGTGCATTTCGGATGTAGGATGTGCAAATTGCTTCTATGTCATCAAGTACTTCCTCAGCACGATGAATAGCATTCATCTCTTCTTCATGAGTGGAAACAAGATGAGACTCTTCTAAAACCTCCTTGATGACGGATGGTGGGAGTGAACAAGCCGCGATTGGTTGCCATTGGGTCGTGTAGATACATGTACCAATATCAATGTCTGACTGAATACCATAGAAGTTTCGGAGTCCTGATATTTGAGCTAAGATTTTACCACTTTCTGTAGCCATTGTGATGTCAGCAGTCAAAATAGTGCTGTTACAGTCAACTATATTGGTGTAAACAATGATTGGCTGTCGTGTTGGTAGGGATGGATCTGTCATCTGGAGGGTGTCTATATGAACTGGTTTATACATCGTTGCACCTGGTCCAATGCTAGCCAAAGCCAGTTGGAAGGTGGCATCCAAATGAGGAATGGAAATTCTCTGATTGGAGTCCGAAATTGGAGATAAATATGCTATTGACTCGTCATCACCTAAGAAAGCTTTGTCTACTATTTGAAAAGCAGGGCCGTAGGAAAAACCAACACTCTGCATCGTGGCATTCATCTCTTCTTTTGTGATCTCATTGTCGCATCTCTTTATGATCTTCTCAACTGGTAATATCATTTCCTTAGACGTTGCATCTGTTTTGGTGTCGATGATAGCATTGCAGTGAACGTTGTTGTCGCATTTGACTTGCACGTGGTCTCCTTCTTTGTGAAGATCTAGATGGAGAACACCTTTCTTGTCACTATCTTTAGGCCATGGTAAAACCCTTGTGAAGTTCACATCTTTCATACGTGGAGCTTCGTGGTCTTTGAAACTCATCTCAGTGATGAACTCTACATAGCCTGCGCTTGGGAAGACAATTTTGTCGTTTTCCACGTGATCAGCTAAATACGGGAAATTCGTCATGGTAATCTTGCCATTTTGTCCTTTGAATGATCTGTCATCAAGTCCTAAGCGTTTTTCTCGACGTTCTTCTGTCTCCAACCAAAAGCTTTGATGCTGCCATTGGTATGTTGGTATCGGTGCCCATTCTGCAGCGTTCTTGGTGATAGCAGCCCAGTGAGGATCTACGCCGGCAACGTAAAGACATCCTATAGCTCGCTGAATGGAATGCAAATCATCCTTGTCTCTGATGCTAGAATTGACTGTTGAAATACTGCGCTTCGGATCTATGGATCGGACGATCTGCTTCACACAAGAGAGCAGTGTGGCTGATGCAGATACCTCGAGGAATATATCAATGTTGGAGTCCTGAAGAAGTTCTTCCACTGCAAATTGAAAGAGGACGGGTTTGCGGATATTATTCCACCAATACTCTGCGTCTAAAGCTTCTTGGTGGTAGTGGCCAGTTACCGTAGAGTAGAAATGGACTTGGTCTGTCACTGTCTCTGATGTAATGATACCCTGCATTACCTGGTTGAAAGACTCTTCTATTGGGTCCATCTCTGGAGTGTGAAAGGCAGAGGTTACGCGAAGCTGTTTTGCTGCCAGGATGTTTATCAACAATGGCTGCAATCTCATCACTGTCTCCAGCAAGAGTGATAGCACCAGGACCGTTGATGGCAGCGATGTAGACATTCTGATGTTGTTTACATATGACTTTGGCTTGTTCTACAGTAGCTCGGAGTGCAGCCATGCATCCTGCTCCCGTCAGTTTTGCTTGTTCGTGACTTCGATGATATATCACAGCAATCGCTACTTGAAGAGTCAAACCTTCGCATGCATAGGCTGCTGCCACTTCACCTAAACTATGACCTACCACTATATCAGGTTCTACTCCCCAATGTGACCACAGCCGGTACATTCCGATCTGAATGAAGAGGATAGCAGGTTGGATCACCTCAACACTTTGCAGAGCATCTTCAGCAGATGTGAATGGCGAAGTAGCTTCGGCGATATTCCGGCTACCAAATAGACCACATGATTTCAGCACTGACCATCCACTTAATTCCTTGAATAACTCGTCACATTCAACAACACTGTCATGGAATACCTGCTCATGTTCAAATAACCTTCGCCCCATGTCAATCCATTGTTGACCTTGTCCTGGAAAAACAAAGCATATTTTCGGTTTGTTTGGATTCACTCTGCCGACCACTACAGATTCTGATCCTGTGTTCTGAGTGAAAGCAAGAATAGCGTTGCGGAAGTTTGCAGCAGAGTTTGCTATGACAGTCATCCTGCATGGATGGTGATACCTCCTTGTTGCCTGCCAAGCTGCGACTGAGAGGGCATCCTTGTTACACTCAAATGACTCCCATTTGGCAGTTAGATCTTTGAGTGCTTCGGGGGTATTTGCAGATAAAGGAACTACAATTGACTTGCCTTCAGTGGAGGACTCCTTTCCGAAGGACCAGCCAGACTTTTCTTTTGGCGTCACATCTGATTTAGGTGCCTCTTGGAATACCATGTGTGCAATTGCACCAGCAAAGCCAAAACTGTTTAACCCAATGGTAAAGGGGGATCCATCATCTTGGATTTCGTCTATATCCCTTTGAACTTCAATGTTGAGCACATCTTTGTTGATTTTAGGGTTAAATTCATGAAAATTGATGGTTGGAACCAGCTGTTTGTTCGTCAACATCAGAGCAACCTTGATCGCAGCTGTGATCCCAGCAGCACCCTCATTGTGGCCAAAGTTACCTTTCACAGACCCTATTTTGATTGGACTTTTCCGACTTGGTCCAAAAACTGCCCCGATAGCACCTGCTTCAATTGGATCCCCAACAGATGTCCCAGTTCCATGGGCTTCTACGTACTGCACTGAGGACATTGGTATACTGAATCTGTTGTATACGTTTCGCATGACCATTTCTTGTGCTTCTGCAGATGGCATAGTAAGACTCTTGCTGAATCCACTGGCGCCGATGGCGCTTCCTCTTATAACTGCATAAATATGGTCTTTGTTAACCAATGCATCATCCAGACGCTCAAGTATAAATGTGCCCCATCCTTCACTTCTTACGTAACCTTTAGCTGTATCAGAAAACGGGCAACATTTGCCTTCGGGACTCAATACCCCAAGTGTGCTGAGTCCTACCATGACTTCTGGCAGAAGTATACTCTGGCAGCCACCGGCAACTGCAGTCGTACACTCTCCTTCCCGTATAGCAGTGCAGGCCATATGCAAGGCGGTTAAAGAAGATGCACAGGCAGTATCTACTACAATGCTTGGACCACTAATATCGAATGCGTAGGAAATACGGTTTGCTATTACAGAATGTACGCTACCTGTATGGGTGTATGGGTTGGTCAAAGATGTGTCCATTGACATGATGTGGTAATCCATAGTACTAACGCCTATGTAAACACCGCAGCTTTCACCTAATGTTTCAGGAATGATTCCTGAAAACATAAAATAAAAACATAAATAAACAAATGAAGGTAAATACAACACAATGAATTAATGGTCCTTGATCCGACCGACAGCCCCCCCTCCCGATTTACCTCGTTGTTGATGAGATTTTGTATCATTATAATAGATCCTATTTTTCTCATTACTATCCTGAAATTTGACGTTCAAATTAAATTGTATTTCCGAAGAAATCACATGCCCATTGCATTATGGGTAGGTCCATGTTAGTAACAGCTTACCGATACTCCTTTATGATTATATGCGTCGTATGTGCACGCTTTCTATAACATTATAAGTGCAATACACTCCTCAAAAGAATTAAAGGATCAAATAAATATATCAGCATTTTGGATAACATAGGATATGATGATAATATTATTGATAATTGTGCTTGATCTTTCATTGCATCACTTGTTCCCTAAGTGGTAGACAAAATTAACTCGCTATTATCCGCTATCAACCACATCTTGAGGGAGGGGGAAAATGGAGGCTAAAATTTCGAATTTGAAGCCATTTTTCAAACGTCACCACGGTCAAGGTCAAGTCACATATTGAGATGGGTTTGTGTACGTGATGTATGTTTGTGGGGAAAGTCATTAATGTAACCGCACAAAAGATGATCCCCAGCTCCCTCCTCACATATCTGAGGATAGGGGTCATAATTGAGCTCCCTTTATAGTGGAACGTAATACATAAATGAATACTCTATATGTTCTGTGCCATTTAATGATCACGATTAAGACCCCTACCCTCAGAGAAACGAGGAGGGAGCCGGGTGGTCATCTTTTGTACGGTTACATTAATGACTTTCCCCAGGGAGAAGAGAGGGGGCATGTCAAATATTCCCCGGGGATACATTGAGGGCATCTTATACCCACTAATGTGACGTGTATAAACCCAAATACACGTCACATACACAAACCTAGCCCGAGGTACTCACACCTCCGTCACTACAATTTCCAATGTCCTTCTCCGTAAGAAGGTCTGAGACTCCTGAGCATATCTGGTCCAGGGTACACATAAAATACCACTTTTTCTCATAAATACCACTTCCTACCATTCCTCACGTAAAGATGAGACTTAAACAAAACATATTTGGTGCATGTTCGTAAATTTTGAGCACATTTGAGGATGTAAAAGACCAGACTTGCGACTGTTATCGTCGCCGTGTTTTGAATTCTTCCTATAAATAGATGCCGTCAGTGTGACGTCATCACCGCGATGTGAGTACGCGGTGCCCCGTTTTACGTACGTAGGGCATTCATGGCCATAGTGAGGAAGGAACATGGCCATGATGTTTCGGGCTAACACAAACACACCCCAATATGTGACTTGACCTTGACCGTAGTGACTTTTGAAAAATGGCTTCAAAATCGAAATTTTGAACGTCAAATTTTAGGATGGTGATGAGAAAAATACAAGCTTCTATTTATGCAGTGAAGATGAGAAAAGACACTATGTAATATCAACGAGAATTTATTATAGGCCTTCACAACGTACGGCAGTGGAATCTTACAATTTTTAAAAACAGTTTGAAACTACTATAGTGATGATGATAGGTATGAATCTATTGTGATGTGCCCTGAGTAATTTGATTTAATTTAATTATTTAACTTTGTTTACAAGCTGAAAGTATTTCATGAGATGAGAAACCCCCTTGTACGTGCAAGATGATGGTGTGGAAAGTCATTTTTGGAATTCCCCAAAAATTATTGTAAACAAAGTCAGATCTATGTTTGGAACTTCCCCAGTTCAGTATATTGCACCATAGTCAGAAAAAAAACCAGGAAGTGATGTAATGTGAAAGGTGAATGTGTATAATTAATCTTGGGAAATCCCAAGATTGCAGCAATGTTGTGAAAATGTGATTGAAGTAATGGTTTATTAATAGATGATGGGTTTTTGCATGAGTACTGATATAAAAAGCTGGAGGCTTTTGTTGGGACATTACAGAATGCCATGGGAGATTGAGAAACTCCACATGTGTGTGATGGTCTTCGTGCTTCAAAAAAGAAGTACATTTTAACCAGTTTATACAGCCAATAATTGAGCTAATTTTAATACAGCAACGAAGAAGACAGCGAGCACACAAAAGTGCTCTTCCTCATCAAAGGATTAAAAGTTCTTCTGTCAAATTGCTGGAGTTTGCTGGGTTTGTGAAGGCCAGGCATATGTCAAAAAACAGCGGAGCTGTGTTAAAGAAACCTGTTCCATGGAAAAAGAGTGATTGGTGAAAGAAACACCATTTTTGGAGAAAGCAGCGCAAGGTGATATATTTGTGGAGAAAGCAGCGCAAGGAGATATATTTGTGGAGATGGCAGCGCAAAGGAGATTGGAGGAAGCATCATCATTTTCGTATGAGGATTTTATACGCAAGGACTTATAAATGCAAGTGTACAATGGACTTCGCTGATTTTCGCAGGACAAGTGAATAAGGATATATTACATCAGTCGTCCAGAACATTGCAAGAACTCTAGAATCACCAACAAGAAGATCGCTGGTTAAGTACCGATAGAATAAAACTGATTGTGTGATTTTATTGTAATTGTTGTTATATGTACCAAGCATACTTTGTTTTCAATTAAAGACTTAGATTTGTTAGCTTAAAATCAAACAGTGTATTTGTGTTGTGCATTCGTGTGAGTTCGGGTAAAAGGTGATTTTGGCCTTGAGTCAGTGGGACTCGTAACACTATGATGATATATATTAGGCGCTGACAATAATTGTGTTTCTTTATATATATTTTTACTTAATTCCATTTATAAAAATAATGATGACTATTTGTAATGATGGTGTCCTGTTGTTTATGGTCAACCCGTTTATATAGCATAATAGCAATACCGTAGCAATATCTGAACTTTTTTATTAATAGAAATGCGATTATTTTCCCTGGATGAGTTGGTTCATTAAATGTGATGCGATCAAGCAAAATCAGTCGGACCTCGGGAATATTATATTTTCAGTTTCTAATAAGATAGTAAAAAGCATTTACAAAGCTGCATTTTGCAGAAAACCCCATTGAAATTGAACAACCAGTTCCAAAGATATGAGCAATTAAAGAGTTTCCAAAACAAGTTCTGACTGATTTTGCTTGATCGCATTACAAATCATTAAATATATTTTTATAGCTCCAAACATAACAAAACTCGTCATTCTGCGCCGGGAAAAAACAATACTATAATTTTAACACCACATAATGTATACTCCTACCTTTTGATGTTACATATATCGAACAGACAAGTTATTAATTATGTGAAAGTAGTATTTCTAGTATTTGAGCATATATACTTTCTACGACCCACCCCCCCCACCCGAGTATTATCAAGAATCTATTGCTTGCGTGCTGGTTTCAGATAACGCACTGTTTAGCATGCAGGGTTTATACAATTTGGGTTATGACATGATGCAGTCATGTCTACAGTAGAATTCATCTCGACCTTTGCAGGACTTAACCCCATTAAAAGCTATTAAACCAAGATAACACTCATTGAAACAGCTCAACTGATTAAATCGGATCTTCTCTGGTTGTACACAAGTGACTGTTTTCATGTGCGATATCGCAATAAAGCTGGTATTTATAGCTTCAGTTGGGTAACCGATTATAAAGGAAACGAAAGGAAACAATGTTATGTGTGGCTTTGTTCACGAAATCAGACAATGTCGTGCTTTTTGTAAACCAGCATTCTTGAAAATGAGCAACATAATGATTTTTGACTTAACACGGTTTAGAAATAATTTCTTCATATTTTTGGTGTTATCTGTCGTTTACATGTCCTTCCTAAAACACAAAAGTACGACCCTCTCCAAACACCTAAATTAGCTAAAAATTTAGGACATGTTACAAAACTTTATTTTCTAGAACCTATTTAGAATAATTTAAATGTAGCTTTTACCGGTTTTTTGTGGCATCCTTCAGAAGTGAGCGGTCCGATACCAATATTTTCGGTCAAATCTCCATTCAAATAACACGGGAGTTGGCTAGCTATGCCTTGCCCTCACTCATATTTTACAAAAGTACGACCATTTCTGAACATCTAACCTAGCTGTAATTTTAGGTCATGTTAGAGAAATATATTTGCTAGAAGTTTTGGAGAATAAATAAAATATTGGCTGGTTATTTTTCACACAGTGATGTTAACTAGGCAAGTGTCCATTCTCCCAACATACATCATTTGTAGGGGCCACGCGTCAATGGTGAGAGCACTGTGTATTGTGTATAGGAAAACGGACAGTAACTGCAGTATGAAGGGTAGCTCGTAAACTATAACGCAAGGGAGAAGAATACATAACGGTGAATGGGAAATGGGCACTGGAAGTTTATTGCTGTTAATGTATGCTTCTGATGATGGTGAGGTAGATGTGGTATCTTTATTGTTGATGGTGGCGATAATATTGTCAATTGGTGTGGAATGTGGATATTTTGCTTATCACTGTTGTTCCTACTGCTCTATTGTTGATGTTGAAGCTTTTGTTACTATGCTAACTTATAAATTACCTGCGTCTTGGAAAGCTTCATAGGTAACTTCTAGAATATGACGTTGTTGTGGATCCATGGAAGCGGCTTCTCTTGGTGAAATCTAATATTAATGATAAATGAAAAGATATATAATATGAGCAAAATTTGATTTAAAAAAACCAAGAACATTGCAGAGCACAGCTAATCAATGTCAATTAACTTTCACTTTAACCCAAGTATTACTTGTTGTTTTACTCTGAGCAAAATAGTTTAGTAGATGAACCAAAGAATCATGAACATTAATTTGAACTACCAGCCCAAGACAAAAAACATAATAAAACTGGCCTCAAAAAGAAACTTATAATTTTTCACAAGGTCATATCTTAAAATGCTGTCCATAAAAATGAACAAAAATACACACAGGATTACTTCAATCCTCTACTCTAAACACATGTCAGTAACCAAGCAGTTGTCCAACAGACACAACAGTAAAATACACTGACATGGAACAGCTTCCGGGACCACATTCACAGGCGAATAATTGGAACCCAGCAAAAGAAATCTGTGAGAATGCGTGCAAGATCCTTGCACAGGTGATTATTTCCAAAGAGTAAGTGGAATAGTGTGGAACGGGGTTGCTTCTGCTTTTCACACACTTTCTTCGAGAAACAGATCTTGTTCCACACTATTCCATTTACTCACAGATTTTTTGTGTTGGGTGCCAATTATTAGGCTGTGAATGTGGTCCAGGCAGCTGTTCCATGTCAATGCATTTGCTGTTGTGTCAGTTGGACAACTGTTTAGTTACTGACCAGCGTTTAGAGTAGAGTATTGAAGTAATCCTGTGTGCAATTTTTGTTCATTTTTATTGACACTATTTTAAGATATGACCATGTGAAAAATTGTAAGTTTCTTTTTAAGGCCAGTTTACTTTTAAAATTAAGCACAAACTAACGATCGAATAACAAACCGTGCAAACCAGCGTATCGCCTTACCTTAAAGAAAGTATTATCGAACTTATCGATATCATGGATGAACCCGCATCTTTTAGTGACCATCTTACTGTGATTGGATTGGTCTGGATCATAGAATGATTCAATTGACCACCGGTCTGGTGGAATTTCGGTAATCATCTCCTGTCCATTGACCAACACGTCCCAGAATTCTTGCGGTGTAGTCACTCCACCAGGCATGCATGCGGCAACCTTAAACAACAACGCACATGCACATTTTAGATCAAAATGATCCTAACATCCAGAGTTAAAATCAACGCAGAAGATTTATAAATGTGTAGATGATGAGAGTGGGTGAGCTGATGTGGATAAGTCCGAGATGCAGCTCAGACTGAAACACCAAAGGTCGGTTTTGTGATGAGTCGGGTAAACAAAGAGCGCCCTCATATTTGTATTTTTATTTGTATTTTTATTTTTAATTTTTTTTAAATTTTATTTTAATACACGCTGCAGTAGTGTCTTGGTATTAGACGTATCGTCGGACGTATTTGCAAAAGCTGCCTTCGGTAATTTTTATTATCATTGTTGTATTCTACATATTGTTATTTTATATTTCACCATGCTTCTCTCTTTCGTGAAATGCCATAGGATTGTAATATTGTGATAACCATGTAACATTAATTTAAAATATTTATATTTACAGTGTTTCTCATCACAATATTAGATGAAAATAATAAAAGGTCACACAAGGCAGCCATTGCAAATACGTCAGTATGTGATACAGGCGACGATGTCTTGTGGAGCCGCTTTTATAATAAAAAAAATATAATAGGCATATATTGTTTACAGCTTATTATTACAAATACTATTACAAAATATATTATTATTATTATATTATATTATTTGTAATAGACAGAAATAGCTTATGCCATATCAGTACTTACCAATTCCAACAACCGCAACTGGACACTTCTCGCTTGTCTGATCCAAACTCATGTTGCTTTCTTCAATTTATTTAATCTGTTAAAATAAGAAAATAATAAAACGATAAAGTTGTATTTCTTATAGATTTCAAATTAAAGAAGAATGAAAATAAACAAAAGTTTGAGAAAACAGAGTAAATTGAGAATTAGAAAACTTATTGGACTTGCGTTGCGTGGTGGAAAAATATTAAAACAACTTGTTAACAAATAAATAGTTATTAATACATGCGTTAAAACAATTATTTAAATAATCCAAGCAGGATTTTTGTCATAAAAGGAAATGATACAGAATATAAATAGGGCAAGTGCGTTGTGAATGGAAATGTCGTGCAGAATGATTGTTTAAGAGAACTGGAATGAGCGTTTTGAGCGTTTCGACAGCATTTTTTGTAGGACACGAGAGCACATCAGACCTATCGAATTGCATTCTGAATACGAAGAATGTCTTTCTGATATCAAATAATTTTCATTTTATGAAATTCACGATATAATACAAGTTTTATGACAAATTATTAAAATTTGATATTTTTCACATTTTGGAGATATAACAGTCCTCGAAGTAAATTTTATAAATTTAATAAATATAGTCTTAACGTGTATGTAGCTGGGAGGAAAAGCTGGGAGGAAAAGCCGACGATCAATTGAAAATTTTGACCTTTCATATTGAAGATATGGATTTTTTTCCCAAAAGACCTAATTATTTTTTTTGGTGTTTTGGGAAAAAATCCATATCTTCAATACGAAAGGTCAAAATTTTCAATTGATCGTCGGCTTTTCATCCCACCTACATACACTTTAGGTAGAAATCATCAGATTTATAAAGTTTACTTCGAGTACTGTTAAATATCAAAATATCAATTTTAATGATTTGCCATTTTAACCCCTTTTAAAATATATCTGCTGAATCATGCTGACATGAACTCTGTCTACGGCATTGGTTTTAGGAAGAATGACACGAATTCTGTACAATATAGTTTTCACCATTAAATGATCAATGTTCCGTGTAAATCTGGTGTCTGGTCTAGATATTCATTACGTAGTACACAGATTCAATGTTGTAACAATATTTAATATAGTAACTATGCATTAGATATTTTAGATTTGATAGAAATTTCCAACATGATCGGTATGGTGAACTGAAAGCAAAAACAAATAAAAAAATGAAGAATTAACAAAAACCAGAATATTCTAATCTTACATACATTGTACATGCATGTAGGAAAACCTTTGGTGTATCAAAATCATTTGATATCAGAATGACTTTCCTCGTTTTCAAAATGCAATTCAACATGTTCAATATGTCTGGTGTGCTCTCAGGTCCCACCAGGGTCCCACAATACGTGAAAACGCCCCCACCCCCTCCCTCTAACGTAGGTGCGAAATATAGCGATATTCCAACCCGTATTTCTAGGGCCGTCGCTATGGGGGATAGGGTTGTGTAGGGGATTGTGAAAATGCTAGAATATTGCTCACGCTTTTGCATCCTTTACTCTGATCAGAACGTAATAGACTGCGGGACTCTTAACATTTATCTTTTCTGTATTTTATCTTTAATATACATGAATTTTAAGACTGCTGTTAAATAGAATAAAATTTTAGAGCCAGTCATACCATACATTAAGTAAACACTTTGAAACTTTATATTGTTTGGTGTTTTTTGGTTTTGTTTTTTTTTGACAAGGAATGATGTGATCGTATTTATCTGTCATTTTGAGAGTGTCATCCTACAGAAGTAACCAATGAAAAAGTGAACGGGTTGCACATTTGTATTTTCAAAGTACCTTATTAATAATTAAAGGCATTTCCAGATTTTAATTTAATTTTCTACATTATTTGTCTGAATTTTGTAAACTATGTTATTTTTTTTTGTATGTTTGCTGAGGTCTTTGGTCCAAATTTATGGTTATTGATTTAGAAACCTAGATGACTGCAAAATATTGAAAAAGTTATTCCATATTTTTTTTTTGTATTTCATGCCCGAAATCGGGCTTTTATTTTAACATTTTATGCGTTGCAAATAAAAACAGTACAATAATGATACAAGCACACACACAAAAAAAATACAATAAGAATATGCAATACAGACAAATTCCAGTGGTAATATAATACAATACAATATACAAAATTCACCACCGAGGCTGAGACAAGCAAATAAATATATAAATAGTGTCATGAAATTAATAATTCCAGTACACTTTTATGGATTTGAGGCGGCACCACACCCCCGACAAAACCGTGACCATCCCCGCATTATTCCATATTTTTATTATCGTAAGTAAATTTAATAGTCCTAAGTCTACCTACCCAGCAAACACAAAATGTGTTCGACATCATTCGCAAAAGGGTATAAAAAGGTTGTCAGAAAACGTGTAAATGTCGGATTATATAAAGGGTGTATTAAGGGTATAAAACGTTTTCACAACATTAAAAAATATTTTCTGATAGTCTGCTCCCCAGCACACACAAAATGTTTTACAGAACACGTTTAAATGTCGGGTTATATAAAGGGTATAAAAAAGTTTTAATAACATTCCAAAAACATTTGTAAAAACTTGATATTTTGGGAAATATGTTTGTCCAAAATATTTAAAAAACGTTTTCATGACCTTTATATAACCCGACATTTAAATGTTATTAAAACGTTTTGTAAAAAACATTTTTAAAACACTTTGTATTTGCTGGTGCAAATATTTTAATATAATGTTATTTTAAGTGTTGACAAAGTATTTGGCAAAAATGTTTGCAAAAATTGTTTACACTAACATTTTGAAAACAATTTGAAAATATTGTTGTATTGTGTTTTTCATACAAAACGTTTTAAAACGTTTTCATGACCTTTATAATTATAACCCGACATTTTAATGTTATTAAAACGTTTTTACCTAACCCAAAAGCCAAAATATAACTTGTTTAAAACGTTTTAAAAATGTTTTTGTGTTTTCTGGGTACCTTTAATGAACTTAATTCACGGGTCATTGAATCGATCATTGCAAAGATACAAAGAAGAATCAAGTATCCATGGGAACCTTTGAAAATATATTGTATAGCCTTTGACACGGCCAATCACCCTATCTTGCTCTCGAGACTTCAGAGTGTTGGTGTTTTGTCACTTTTGTGGACTGGAACTACGCTCGTTCTTCTCATACTTGGGTGACAGAAAACAAGCTATACCAAAGTGGAAGATTCACTTTCCGTACGGTTGTCAAGAATTGCAACCTTTAGGCTGAGTTCACATAGAAGTATACGGTATACGGTATTCGCTATACGAAATACGCTCATTCGATCAGGCTGAGTTCATATAGGAGTATACTATGTGAACTCAGCCTGATCAAATGAGCGTATTTCGTATAGCGAATTGCGAGTATGTCAGTTACCCATTTTCTTCGTCTTATCAAATGCTTGTAACTTTACTTCTTGATGTCACATTGCATTCAATGAGGTGTCATAATGTGCAGAATTAGATAGTGCAGCTATTAAAAAAATGAATTTACCCACATATGGTTTAAGTTTTTAAAATTAGGACGGTATACGCTGCACTAAAATCGAACACGCACGATTCCCACTATACTAAACTATACGCAGGTATACGGCCTTTTCGAATAGCTCTTATGTGACCCGGTACTATGAAATTACCTTGCTCGATTTAAGCTATACGTGTGCACCGGCAAAACGTGCATCGTATACCCGAATAGTATACTTCTATGCGATCGTAGCCTTATGTGACCCGGTACTATGAAATTGCCTTGCTCGATTTGAGTTATACGCGTGCACCTGCAAAACGTGCACCGTATACCCGAATAGTATACTTCTATGTGAACGCAGCCTTATGCCGATGACACTGCCAAACATTGATGAAAATAGTGTCTCAATATTCTGTTATGCAAAGTAATGCTAAATCACTTAACCAACACAGACTAACATTGAATGTGACTAAAACCAAAACAATGTTGTTTGAATCTTCACGCAAACTTGCATCCTCTGGTCCTCTTACTGTTAATGTTAATGATCAGCTTTACTGTTAATGTTAATGATCAGCTTCTTGAGTGTGTCCTACACTTTAAGTATCTTGGCATTATTTTAACCAGCGGTTAACTTGGGAGCACCAAATTGATCAAATTTGTAAGTCACTTTATAAGTATATTGGTATTTTTATTGTATCAAAAGATTTTAACTCTTGATACCTTGAAGTTGTTTTATACAGCCGTTGTTTTACCTTTAAGTTGATTGCTGTAATCTTAAATGCATGCCTAACTCTCCTGAACAGGTTGGATCGCCATCAAACACGTCCCGCTGATATATACTTAATGTAATGTATTTTAATATGTATTGTTTAATTTTTGATGTTTTAAGTTTGACCCCTGGGCCAAACTGAAAAATAGTGTTTACACTGAGTTTTGTTACCCAAGCAAAAGAAGTTTTTATAAATAATTAAACAAATAAATAAATAAAGAAGAAATAAATCAAATGGATTGGACAAATAAAGGTAAAATAGGTACCAGAATCACAAAAGTGAAGCTTATGAAGAACTGCATAAGCTGTTGTGATAGGTGACGAGAAAGGCATTTTTTTTTACATTACTGTAGTTTGGTTGTGGAAACTTTTTACCTATGGCTTAATTAGGTTTCAGTGAAATAATGTCGTTAGTTACAAATACAAAAAATATAGAATAACTTTTAAAAAATTGACAATAGAAGCATTTTAACCAATTCGTTGGGGAGCACTCAAAATCACCAAGTTCATGAAGTCTTAAAATAAATCATGAACCACTGTGTTAGTAACGCGTATCCAAAATTTTAACAAAATCCGTTGAGTAAGCTTTCCAAAATGACGTGAGGTTAAAATTCAACATCAGTAGCAGGTTTATCTTTAGCTTTGGCTCAGAATAACTTGAATAAGACAATTACGACAATAAGAATCCTTATACCTTTAAAATGCACTGCAAATTTTCGTCCGACGATATTTATTTTTAGAAAACACATCAAAAAGTAAAAACATTAACAATTTACAATACATACCTTTCATCTTTAATTTCTCCACGTAGTTACAAACATCTCAGCTTGTCACGAATTATGCACATAATACTAGCTGCTGTATAATTTATTTACCATGTAGTCGTTTTCAAATACAAAATCGCAATGTAACAAGTTCAAGTGCAGCTAGGACAATTGTGAAGACTAAAATGAAATAGGCTCTATATTTGGCAACGTTGACGTTAATCAGCTTCTATTCTGTGCTGCTCATCAAAGCATGTAATCCTTCTCTTTAAGGCGAGTGGAGTGGCAGGAGGCATATTTTTCCAGTTGTAGCTATTTTGACTTTAAGCCAAAAAATTAAGGTACCAGTTATGTTCACCCCTTGCATATTCTAAACAAAATTGGAACCAGCATTTGAACCTCATGTGTTGAAATTGTTCAAGAAATAAAGAAATAAAGATATAATGATCCAAAACCCCAAGGAAGATGCCAATGTAAAGGTTGCAGTTTGCTGCATAGCGTGCCCTATTGATTTGCACACAATGCGTTCACGAACAAGAGAACCAGCGCCATGCTTCCATTGATTAACACGTTAAAATTAGCGTCGTGCGTTCACTGATTAGAACACAAAAGTGCAACTTTTGATTTCGTTTCTTTATTAGGTTTTAGACCAACGTTTCTTTAATTTTCAACCAATTTCAACAAATGAGGTCTTAAATCAGAGCTAAGGGGTACAGGTATTGGCTGCTTGTTTTAATTTTGACACATTGCTCTTTATATAGGATATACAGGTGTGAACACAACTGGTACCTTAATTTTTTGGCTTACTGTATATGTGATGCGATCAAGCAAAATCAGTCGGAACCCTGAAATATTAAATTTTCAGTTTCTTATAGAATAGTAAAAAGCATTTACAAAGCTGGATTTTGTAGAAAGCCCCATTGAAATTGAACAACCAGTTCTAACGATTTGAGCAGTTTTAATTTTAAAAAGAGTTTCCAGAACAAGAGGAAACAAAAGGAAATAGTTCCTTTGTTTGGCCATATCTCAAAATCAATATTTCCGAGTTCCGACTGATTTTGCTTGATCGCATCACATATTATGATAGCTCTTACATAACAAGATATCAAAGCCACTTTACATAACAATATACAGGGTTCACAAGAAATACCCCCCCCCCCCCCAAGAAAAGAAATCACAAAACATTTCTTTGCAGATGTGAATAGAAGAATCCTTTTGCTACCGTCCCAAAGTTGTCCCAATTATTTTTTAAATTTTCAAATTAACAAAATGAATGTCAAGTTATGCAAAAGAAATGTTTTGTGACTCCTAAATGGATTGTACCATTCTTGAAATAATAAGCCATCTAGAAAACCCCGTACATGTCAATGAATCACTGTTTTATACTGTAAGATAATTGCATGAGTGACTGGGTTATCGTTTCCATAAAATGTTACTAATATCATTACATGTATGGTATGTTGACAAACTATTTCTAAAAGCATCATTTTTAGAAATGTGATTATTTTTGGCCCAAAACAAAAAAAATTGAGAAGAAAGAACTTTGGGAGGATAGAAAAACGATTCCTTTATCCACAGATTTTTAATTTTTTCAACTAAATGTATGTTAAGTTATGCAAACAATGTTTTGTAATTTTAGAGGTGTTATTTTGTAACTCTTATGATAGCTCTTACATAACAAGATATCATATCCCTTTACATCACAAGATATCATGGCCCTTTACACAACAAGATATCATAGCATCTTACATAACAAGATATCATAGCCCTTTAAATTACAAGCTATCATAGCCCTTTAAATAACAAGATATCATAGCCCTTTAAATAACAAGATATTATGGCACCTTATATAACAAGATACCATAGCCCTTACATAACAAGATATCATAGCCCTTTACATAACAAGATATCATAGCTCCTTACATAACAAGATACCATAGCCCCTTACATAACAAGATATCATAGCCCTTTACATAACAAGATATCATAGCTCCTTACATAACAAGATATCATAACATAACAAGATATCATAGCCCTTTACATAACAAGATATCATAGCCCTTTACATACCAAGATACCATAGCCCCTTAAATAACAAGATATCATAGCCCCTTACATGACAAGATATCATAGCCCCTTACATAACAAGATATCATAGCCCCTTACATGACAAGATATCATAGCCCCTTACATAACAAGATATCATAGCCCCTTACATAACAAGATATCATAGCCCCTTACATAACAAGATATCATAGCCCCTTACATGACAAGATATCATAGCCCCTTACAGAACAAGATATCATAGCCCTTACATAACAAGATATCATAGCCCCTTACATAACAAGATATCATAGCCACTTACATAACAAGATATCATAGCCCTTTACATAACAAGATATCATAGCCCCTTACATGACAAGATATTATAGCCCATTACATAACAAGATATCATAGCCCTTTACATAACAAGATGCCATAGCCCTTTACATAACAAGATATCATAGCCCCTTATAACAAGATATCATAGCCCATTACATGACAAGATATCATAGCCCCTTATAACAAGATATCATAGCCCATTACATAACAAGATATCATAGCCCTTTACAGAACAAGATATCATAGCCCCTTAACAAGATATCATAGCCCATTACATAACAAGATATCATAGCCCTTACATAACAAGATATCATAGCCCCTTACATAACAAGATATCATAGCCCCTTACATAACAAGATATCATAGCCCCTTACATAACAAGATATCATAGCCCATTACATAACAAGATGTCATAGCCCCTTCTCGAGCAACAAGATATCATAGACACTTACATAACAATATATCATAGCCCCTTATAACAAGATATCATAGCCCCTTACATAACAAGATATCATAGCCCCTTACATAACAAGATATCATAGCCCTTTACATAACAAGATATCATAGCCCCTTACATAGCCCCTTACATATCAAGATATCATAGCCCCTTACATAACAAGATATCATAGCCCTTTACATAACAAGATATCATAGCCCCTTACATAACAAGATACCATAGCCCCTTACATATCAAGATATCATAGCCCCTTACATAACAAGATACCATAGCCCATTACATAACAAGATATCATAGCCCCTTATAACAAGATATCATAGCCCATTACATAACAAGATGTCATAGCCCCTTACATAACAAGATATCATAGCCCCTTACATAACAAGATATCATAGCCCCTTACAGGGCAGCGAAAAATAATTTCCTTTCTGGGAACGCGAACTGTTGCTTGGAATATTTTCTGCGAGTGCAGAGCCGGAGCGCGAGTATGAACGGGTGGGTCGAGGGGCGAAGCCCCAGCGGGGGTCCAAGCAGGGGCCAGTCGTTGTACGAATTACAATCAGGTAAAACGTTTTGCAAAATTTATACCAAACATCTGAAAATTCAAATATGAAAAAAAAATATTCTAAGAAACATGACCTTATTTTTCAGATTGTTGGGTGGTAAAATCAGCGTGTCTTCACTTTTTCAAACGACCGTAAAAAAATTGGGGCAACCTTTTCGGGCTGTTGAGGAAGGGGCGGCAAAATTGGCTTTTCTTCAGGCCCCCCCCCCCCGGGGAAGGGGCGGCCACGGTACGCCACTGAACTGTGTTTTGACATTGTGTTTTCATGCGCAAATAATCGTAAAGTAACATCACCCAAGTTAACGGTCGTGTCATGCATTTCAAATTTGTAGAGATCACATTCACAAGTTCTAGCAAACACAATTTTTAACACTAAAATTGTTAATATTGTACTGATTTTGCAAAATGTTTATGCAAAGTTGGGACTATAGCCGGCCCGGGACTATAGCGGATTTTAGTGGTATGAACCGTTACAAAACAAGATGGCAGTTAGACTCTACCACATTTACTTTCTGAGATCCCAGCGATGTATACGATCGTCTGGCCTGTAGCTTCTGTTGACGCAGCAGCGTTAGAGACTACAGTGGATCGAGTCATACAAAATTTAAAATCAACAAATCAAAGGCATTTGTTTATTTTCATATTGTGATTACAAATATTCCTGGCGTTTTACTGATTAGGTATCCTCAAAGTTTGCAGAAATATATTTTACAAGAGGTGGTGTTCATAGAATATTTTCAGATCTGCAGGCAAATGGTATTAAACTGAGATACGAATGTTTCAAAATATTTTTCCAATTTCTTGATTTTTTTTCTGCGACTATGAATTTTTTTCTGGGATCGCCGGTACCACGATACCGGGGATTTCGTAGCCCTGGCCCCTTACATAACAAGATATCATAGCCCATTACATAACAAGATATCATAGCCCCTTACATAACAAGATATCATAGCCCATTACATAACAAGATATCATAGCCCCTTACATAACAAGATATCATAGCCCCTTACATAACAAGATATCATAGCCCTTTACATAACAAGATATCATAGCCCCTTACATAACAAGATATCATAGCCCCTTACATAACAAGATATCATAGCCCCTTACATATCAAGATATCATAGCCCATTACATAACAAGATATCATAGCCCCTTACATAACAAGATATTATAGCCCATTACATAACAAGATATCATAGCCCCTTATAACAAGATATCATAGCCCCTTACATAACAAGATATCATAGCCCCTTACATAACAAGATATCATAGCCCCTTATAACAAGATATCATAGCCCCTTACATAACAAGATATCATAGCCCATTACATAACAAGATATCATAGCCCATTACATAACAAGATATCATAGCCCATTACATAACAAGATATCATAGCCCTTTACATAACAAGATGTCATAGCCCCTTACATAACAAGATATCATAGCCCCTTACATAACAAGATATCATAGCCCCTTATAACAAGATATCATAGCCCCTCACATAACAAGATATCATAGTTCATTACATAACAAGATATCATAGCCCCTTACATATCAAGATATCATAGCCCATTACATAACAAGATATCATAGCCCCTTACATAACAAGATATTATAGCCCATTACATAACAAGATATCATAGCCCATTACATAACAAGATATCATAGCCCATTACATAACAAGATATCATAGCCCATTACATAACAAGATATCATAGCCCCTTACATAACAAGATATCATAGCCCCTTATAACAAGATATCATAGCCCATTACATAACAAGATATCATAGCCCTTTACATAACAAGATATCATAGCCCATTACATAACAAGATATCATAGCCCTTTACATAACAAGATATTATAGCCCATTACATAACAAGATATCATAGCCCTTTACATAACAAGATATCATAGCCCATTACATAACAAGATATCATAGCCCCTTACATATCAAGATATCATAGCCCTTTACATAACAAGATGTCATAGCCCATTACATAACAAGATATCATAGCCCATTACATAACAAGATATCATAGCCCCTTACATAACAAGATATCATAGCTATTGTTATTTCACTCCAGAAAATTGATTTCAATTCTATTCAAATTCAATTCTTTCTACACCTGGAGTCTTGCTATTCAATCCACCTTGCTTTTCAATTAATTCAATTCGATTCCAATTCAATTTTTCAGTTTCAAAATCATTTCATTTCAATTCCAATCCAATGCAGTGAAATTAACAGCTAATCAATTTCAATTCAATTCTGAGCATTCATTTCAATTCCAATTCAATTCCAATTCCAATACAGTTGTAGTTTGTGTTAATTGACCAAAGGCACGCTGTAAAAACTGTGTCTAGACATGCTGGAGATTGAACACTTTTTTTTCTTCGATTTGTAAACACATGTAAAATCTAAACACAAATATCAAACTTCAAAACATTAAGTGTTTAATATCTAAACACAAGGCATCAAATTACTAAACATGTTTAACATTTAGACATGTTTACAAATCAAGGACAAGATGGTATCTAGAATGGTGTTTAATATCTAGACACTGTTTTTGCAGTGCATGTTTTAAAATTCTTCTAAAAAAGATTAAGAAGAACTCCAAAACTGAGTCTTTAAAAGTTTAACCATACCAGTATATGATGTCAAAAATCAAGGTTTTGATAAGATAGCCCCTACTTGTCTCCTGCTCCTGGTACGATTTTACACCCAAAGTCTTTGTACTTTTAAAAAAGTGTGAAAAACGCTGTCAAAGATATAAGCATTTTCTTTAATTGTTTTCTCACAATTTGTTCAAATGTACGACTTTTGAGCATAAAAATTAGGAGTTTGAGGAAAATAGGGGCTTTATGATTAGTGCCAAAATTTGAGATCTTTGGCAAGTTGAGGGGGATCTCATACTCACATTATCGATCATAGCAAGCAATTTAAAACATTAGAAATGTTAAGAATGAATTTGCATCATATTAGAAGATATTAGTGTCTTTATGAAACTAGACCCCTATCATTTTTCCACATGACAAGAGAGACAGTAGATATTCTTCTAAAAAAGATTAAGAAGAACTCCAAAAAAGTCTTAAAAAGTTTAACCATACCAGTGTATGAGAAATGATATCATACTTTTAATTTTCTTCAATATATGTGTATTTTATGCTATCATTTTTTAAATGAAAGCTTTCCATGCAGAATACTTAGTTGTCACTCACATGCAGTCTCAGCCCCGCTTACTCCCTGAAAATGCATGTCCAGACAGAGATGGTCATTATATTTGTCTCTTGTGTGAACTTAGACCTGGAATTTTATCAGAATTCAGAACAGGGGGAGGGCACTCTTTACAGGTGGAATGATCTGGAATCACCGACAACTGCTTGTGAATTGAAATGCTGAATTGAAATCAAAGCTGAATTTCATTTCAATTCCACTTCATTCTTCATCACTCAACATGATTTCAATTCCAATCCAATTCAATTCTTCATTGCCCACGATGATTTCAATTCCAATCCAATTCAATTCATGCCCAAGCCCACTCATTTCGATTCCAATTCAATTCCAATGCATTGAAATGAATATCGCCCAAAATTCATTTCAATTCAATTCGATTTCAATGCATTGAATTAACATTAATCATAGCCCTTACATGACAAGATATTATAGCCCCTTACATAACAAGATATCATAGCCCATTACATAACAAGATATCATAGCCCATTACATAACAAGATATCATAGCCCATTACATAACAAGATATCATAGCCCCTTACATAACAAGATATCATAGCCCTTTACATAACAAGATGTCATAGCCCATTACATAACAAGATATCATAGCCCCTTACATAACAAGATATCATAGCCCCTTATAACAAGATATCATAGCCCTTTACATAACAAGATGTCATAGCCCCTTACAGAACAAGATATCATAGCCCCTTACATATCAAGATATCATAGCCCCTTACATAACAAGATATCATAGCCACTTACATAACAAGATATCATAGCCCTTTACATAACAAGATATCATAGCCCCTTACATAACAAGATATCATAGCCCCTTACATAACAAGATATCATAGCCCTTTACATAACAAGATGTCATAGCCCCTTACATAACAAGATATCATAGCCCCTTACATAACAAGATATCATAGCCCCTTACATAACAAGATATCATAGCCCATTACATAACAAGATATCATAGCCCCTTACATAACAAGATATTATAGCCCATTACATAACAAGATATCATAGCCCCTTATAACAAGATATCATAGCCCCTTACATAACAAGATATCATAGCCCCATTACATAACAAGATATCATAGCCCCTTACATAACAAGATATCATAGCCCATTACATAACAAGATATCATAGCCCATTACATAACAAGATATCCTAGCCCATTACATAACAAGATATCATAGCCCTTTACATAACAAGATATAGCCCTTACATAACAAGATATCATAGCCCCTTACATAACAAGATATCATAGCCCCTTATAACAAGATATCATAGCCCCTCACATAACAAGATATCATAGCCCATTACATAACAAGATATCATAGCCCCTTACATATCAAGATATCATAGCCCATTACATAACAAGATATCATAGCCCCTTACATAACAAGATATTATAGCCCATTACATAACAAGATATCATAGCCCATTACATAACAAGATATCATAGCCCATTACATAACAAGATATCATAGCCCATTACATAACAAGATATCATAGCCCCTTACATAACAAGATATCATAGCCCCTTATAACAAGATATCATAGCCCATTACATAACAAGATATCATAGCCCTTTACATAACAAGATATCATAGCCCATTACATAACAAGATATCATAGCCCTTTACATAACAAGATATTATAGCCCATTACATAACAAGATATCATAGCCCTTTACATAACAAGATATCATAGCCCATTACATAACAAGATATCATAGCCCCTTACATATCAAGATATCATAGCCCTTTACATAACAAGATGTCATAGCCCATTACATAACAAGATATCATAGCCCATTACATAACAAGATATCATAGCCCCTTACATAACAAGATATCATAGCTATTGTTATTTCACTCCAGAAAATTGATTTCAATTCTATTCAAATTCAATTCTTTCTACACCTGGAGTCTTGCTATTCAATCCACCTTGCTTTTCAATTAATTCAATTCGATTCCAATTCAATTTTTCAGTTTCAAAATCATTTCATTTCAATTCCAATCCAATGCAGTGAAATTAACAGCTAATCAATTTCAATTCAATTCTGAGCATTCATTTCAATTCCAATTCAATTCCAATTCCAATACAGTTGTAGTTTGTGTTAATTGACCAAAGGCACGCTGTAAAAACTGTGTCTAGACATGCTGGAGATTGAACACTTTTTTGTCTTCGATTTGTAAACACATGTAAAATCTAAACACAAATATCAAACTTCAAAACATTAAGTGTTTAATATCTAAACACAAGGCATCAAATTACTAAACATGTTTAACATTTAGACATGTTTACAAATCAAGAGACAAGATGGTATCTAGAATGGTGTTTAATATCTAGACACTGTTTTTGCAGTGCATGTTTTAAAATTCTTCTAAAAAGATTAAGAAGAACTCCAAAACTGAGTCTTTAAAAGTTTAACCATACCAGTATATGATGTCAAAAATCAAGGTTTTGATAAGATAGCCCCTACTTGTCTCCTGCTCCTGGTACGATTTTACACCCAAAGTCTTTGTACTTTTAAAAAAGTGTGAAAAAAGCTGTCAAAGATATAAGCATTTTCTTTAATTGTTTTCTCACAATTTGTTCAAATGTACGACTTTTGAGCATAAAAATTAGGAGTTTGAGGAAAATAGGGGCTTTATGATTAGTGCCAAAATTTGAGATCTTTGGCAAGTTGAGGGGATCTCATACTCACATTATCGATCATAGCAAGCAATTTAAAACATTAGAAATGTTAAGAATGAATTTGCATCATATTAGAAGATATTAGTGTCTTTATGAAACTAGACCCTATCATTTTTCCACATGACAAGAGAGACAGTAGATATTCTTCTAAAAAAGATTAAGAAGAACTCCAAAAAAGTCTTAAAAAGTTTAACCATACCAGTGTATGAGAAATGATATCATACTTTTAATTTTCTTCAATATATGTGTATTTTATGCTATCATTTTTTAAATGAAAGCTTTCCATGCAGAATACTTAGTTGTCACTCACATGCAGTCTCAGCCCCGCTTACTCCCTGAAAATGCATGTCCAGACAGAGATGGTCATTATATTTGTCTCTTGTGTGAACTTAGACCTGGAATTTTATCAGAATTCAGAACAGGGGGAGGGCACTCTTTACAGGTGGAATGATCTGGAATCACCGACAACTGCTTGTGAATTGAAATGCTGAATTGAAATCAAAGCTGAATTTCATTTCAATTCCACTTCATTCTTCATCACTCAACATGATTTCAATTCCAATCCAATTCAATTCTTCATTGCCCACGATGATTTCAATTCCAATCCAATTCAATTCATGCCCAAGCCCACTCATTTCGATTCCAATTCAATTCCAATGCATTGAAATGAATATCGCCCAAAATTCATTTCAATTCAATTCGATTTCAATGCATTGAATTAACATTAATCATAGCCCCTTACATGACAAGATATTATAGCCCCTTACATAACAAGATATCATAGCCCATTACATAACAAGATATCATAGCCCATTACATAACAAGATATCATAGCCCATTACATAACAAGATATCATAGCCCCTTACATAACAAGATATCATAGCCCTTTACATAACAAGATATCATAGCCCATTACATAACAAGATATCATAGCCCCTTACATAACAAGATATCATAGCCCCTTATAACAAGATATCATAGCCCTTTACATAACAAGATGTCATAGCCCCTTACAGAACAAGATATCATAGCCAGTTACATATCAAGATATCATAGCCCCTTACATAACAAGATATCATAGCCACTTACATAACAAGATATCATAGCCCTTTACATAACAAGATATCATAGCCCCTTACATGACAAGATATCACAGCCACTTACATAACAAGATATCATAGCCCCTTACATAACAAGATACCATAGCCCATTACATAACAAGATATCATAGCCCCTTATAACAAGATATCATAGCCCTTTACATAACAAGATGTCATAGCCCCTTACAGAACAAGATATCATAGCCCCTTACATATCAAGATATCATAGCCCCTTACAGAACAAGATATCATAGCCACTTACATAACAAGATATCATAGCCCTTTACCTAACAAGATATCATAGCCCCTTACATGACAAGATATCATAGCCCCTTACATAACAAGATACCATAGCCCATTACATAACAAGATATCATAGCCCCTTATAACAAGATATCATAGCCCATTACATAACAAGATGTCATAGCCCCTTACATGACAAGATATCATAGCCCCTTACATAACAAGATATCATAGCCCTTTACATAACAAGATGTCATAGCCCCTTACAGAACAAGATATCATAGCCCCTTACATATCAAGATATCATAGCCCCTTACAGAACAAGATATCATAGCCACTTACATAACAAGATATCATAGCCCTTTACATAACAAGATATCATAGCCCCTTACATGACAAGATATCATAGCCACTTACATAACAAGATATCATAGCCCCTTACATAACAAGATATCATAGCCCATTACATAACAAGATATCATAGCCCCTTACATATCAAGATATCATAGCCCATTACATAACAAGATATCATAGCCCATTACATGACAAGATATCATAGCCCCTTACATAACAAGATATCATAGCCCCTTACATAACAAGATATCATAGCCCCTTACATAACAAGATATCATAGCCCCTTATAACAAGATATCATAGCCCATTACATAGAAGATATCAAGATATCATAGCCCCTTACATAACAAGATATCATAGCCCCTTACATGACAAGATATCATAGCCCTTACATAACAAGATATCATAGCCCCTTACATGACAAGATATCATAGCCCCTTACATAACAAGATATCATAGCCCATTACATGACAAGATATCATAGCCCCTTACATAACAAGATATCATAGCCCCTTACATAACAAGATATCATAGCCTCTTACATGACAAGATATCATAGCCCCTTACATATCAAGATATCATAGCCCCTTACATGACAAGATATCATAGCCCCTTACATGACAAGATATCATAGCCCCTTACATAACAAGATATCATAGCCCCTTACATAACAAGATATCATAGCCCCTTACATGACAAGATATCATAGCCCCTTACATAACAAGATATCATAGCCCATTACATAGCAAGATATCATAGCCCTTTACATAACAAGATGTCATAGCCCCTTACATAACAAGATATCATAGCCCCTTATAACAAGATATCATAGCCCATTACATAACAAGATATCATACCCCATTACATAACAAGATATCATAGCCCCTTACATAACAAGATATATCATAGCCCCTTACATGACAAGATATCATAGCCCCTAACAGAACAAGATATCATAGCCCCTTACAGAACAAGATATCATAGCCCCATATCAAGATATCATAGCCCCTTACATAACAAGATATCATAGCCCTTTACATAACAAGATGCCATAGCCCTTTACATAACAAGATATCATAGCCCCTTACATAACAAGATATCATAGCCCCTTACATAACAAGATATCATAGCCCTTTACATAACAAGATATCATAGCCCCTTACATGACAAGATATTATAGCCCCTTACATAACAAGATATCATAGCCCCTTACATGACAAGATATCATAGCCCCTTACATAACAAGATATCAAAGCCCCTTACATAACAAGATGCCATAGCCCTTTACATAACAAGATGCCATAGCCCCTTACATGACAAGATATCATAGCCCCTTACATAACAAGATATCATAGCCCCTTTACATAACAAGATATCATAGCCCCTTACATGACAAGATATCATAGCCCCTTACATAACAAGATATCATAGCCCATTACATAACAAGATATCATAGCCCCTTACATAACAAGATATCATAGCCCCTTACATGACAAAATATCATAGCCCTTACATAACAAGATATCATAGCCCCTTACATGACAAGATATCATAGCCCCTAACAGAACAAGATATCATAGCCCCTTACAGAACAAGATATCATAGCCCTTTACATATCAAGATATCATAGCCCCTTACATAACAAGATATCATAGCCCTTTACATAACAAGATGCCATAGCCCCTTACATGACAAGATATCATAGCCCTTTACATAACAAGATGCCATAGCCCCTTACAGAACAAGATATCATAGCCCCTAACAGAACAAGTTATCATAGCCCCTTACATAACAAGATATCATAGCCCCTTACATATCAAGATATCATAGCCCCTTACATAACAAGATATCATAGCCCTTTACATAACAAGATGCCATAGCCCTTTACATAACAAGATGCCATAGCCCCTTACAGAACAGGATATCATAGCCCCTTACATAACAAGATATCATAGCCCTTTACATAACAAGATATCATAGCCCCTTACATGACAAGATATTATAGCCCCTTACATAACAAGATATCATAGCCCCTTACATGACAAGATATCATAGCCCCTTACATAACAAGATATCAAAGCCCCTTACATAACAAGATGCCATAGCCCTTTACATAACAAGATGCCATAGCCCCTTACAGAACAAGATATCATAGCCCCTTACATGACAAGATATCATAGCCCCTTACATAACAAGATATCATAGCCGGATTGAAGTTCCCTGCGATCCTTGATTGGTTAATAGCGCGTAAAAGGAAGGCCGATTTATATGGTGCCGATCGGAGAAAAGGAATAGCAGAAAATGGCGGGAAATACTTTTATAAGGCAAAAAGCAACTTTTCTAGGCATTGTTGACATGGTGCCTTCGCAAAAGAAAGTTTCCTACTATAAAGACCTAACTTTTGAGATGGTTTGTATGTTTGAAAGTGCAAAATTAACAATAAGCCGACCGGTTATATCGCCGCGTTCAGCAAGTCATCATCACGACACTTGTAAACAAACCCTGCTCGAGTTTGTCGACGTCAGACGCGATAAAGTATTTTTATCTCTGTCTTATTATCTCTGTCTCATTATAACCAAGTGTTACTTGTTGTATTGTTTAAAAAGCGAAATAGTTTAGTAGATGCAAAAATGAATCATCAATATTAATTTTGATAACACAATAAGCAATGTGTGTTTATATATTTTACTCTGTTTTCACGCAAACTAACAATCGAATAACAATCAACCAAACCAATACCTTGAAGAAAGTATTGTCGAACTTATCGATATCATGGATGAAGCCGCATCTTGTAGTGACCATCTTACTGTGATTAGACTGGTCTGGATCATGGAATGATTCAATTGACCACCTGTCTGGTGGGATTTCGGTAATCATCTCCTGGCCATTGACCAACACATCCCAGAATTCTTGCGGTGTAGTCACTCCACCTGGCATGCGACAACCTTAAAAACAACGCACAGTTAGATCAAAGGATCCTATAATTGAAGAACGAATTAAAAGACTAGTTTGCGTCTGACGTCAGGGCAACGGCGCGTTGTGATTGGTTGCTGTCCTGCGCAGTACGGCATTTTGGTCTGGTTGACAGGACGTCAGACGCAAACTAGTCTTTTTAATTCGGTCTTCAATTATAACAGCTTAAGCTAAAATCAACGTAAAATGTGTAGGTGTGGGATGAATGGTGTGGATTAGTCAAGATGCAGCACTGGTTGCGCAAGCAATATTTGGTGAACCGAGAGTGGAGCAAGCGATTTTTGGCACACATTCGTGTATAATAGCATCTCAACATGCGCTTTCGTACCATGAACCCCCAAATATGCTCCAGGCAGGGTTTTCATCCATTTTTGGACACTTATCATTTACAATTGGTACATGCTACACTGCCTGTGATTACAGCAATGGATTATAGCAGTGAAAGATAGCCATATAAACCAAATTTCATAGATCTAGGGGGTGTTTATGAATATATTAACATGAAGTGTTTTGTGGAACCTAAAGATTTGCTTCAAATTTTCCAATTTTTGCCAGGTTACTTATTTCATATGTAAGCATGTTTTTATAACAATCCAAAAAAATTATCTCAATTTTTTGTTTTTTCACTCCACCCTAATAGACAGTAATGATCACAGCTTATAAGAAGTATAGGCCTAATTGAAGGGAAGAACTTATGACATATCAGACTTCAGTACTTACCAATTCCAACAACCGCAACTGGACACTTCTCGCTAATCTGATCCGAACTCATGCTGTTTTCTATGTATTTAATCTGTTGAAGAGAATAATAAACTCGATAATCTTGTATTTTTCTTATAAAAATAGATGACAAATTAAAGAAAAAGAAAAGAATAAAAATAAACAACAACCGAACAAAGGGGCCATCATCATCATTTCTTACTCATGAACAAAGGTTTAAAATTCAATTCAGACGAAGGGCAAAAACTTGATATCGAACAATAGAGGGCGTGTGGTACAATAAATTATGTTACATTAAACATTTAAATGAACATTCACTGATTTTATATATAGTTATGTATGATTAAGTATGTATTATACTTCTCCATAGCCCATTGTGTTGAATTGTGTTTGAACACCAGAACGTAATTCAAAGTTGGCGATATTTTTGCTAAACGAATTAATCTGCAAGAATTTTTTTGTACATAAACATTATGTAGCCAGAGGTTTTCAGTGGTACAAAATCAAAAGTGGGGGATGATGTTGTTGATCACGAAATGCCCTGTTAAGCTTATTATTATTAGCAAATAATTGCGGTCTCGCGCTTGTCTTCGGGTAAAAAACAAATCAAGAAAGATCAGGGATGATTAAAAATTATTAAAATTAAGTATAGGACACATGAATCTAATCTACCAGAGACAAATGGTGTCTCAACAAAGACACCTGTTTTCTTTTCTGTCTCGACTACAATATTTATAAAAATATCAGTTCAAAAATTGCTCACTGGACTGAGTGGGTGCACGAATAAGGACAACAATTGGGAGGTAAATAACAATTGAAATTCTTTTCATCTGGGTAGGCAGCTCCATTCTTGTTGCTCGCGCAGTTGAAAAGATAACACGTACTTTGTACCCCTGATTTAAAAGCGTTTTTCATCTCAATCTGCTGAATCATGCTGACACTGCTTTAAAAATTGATCTCAACGCTTTCAAACTTTTGTTCGCTACGCTAACCCAATTAACTATTGCTACGGTATTGGTTTCAGGAAGAATAACACAAATTCCCTTCATTGTTTTCCCTATTAAATGATCAAATGAACCGTGTAGTGTAAAACTGGTCAAATCAGAGCAAACGCTAGAAAAATGCCAGGAGTGGATTGATTTTGTATAATACATGTCCACGGGCGAGTACTACGCGTATACTTTCGGACGCGTTCATTTTTCTTGTGGGTTGGTTGATGTATTTTATTTTGCTCGCATTTTTAGTGACAATTATGTTATAAAAATCGCGGCTTTTTTCTCTCGTTAAAGTCCCGTTCAGTGTCCCCAGCGAAAGTGTAAAACATTGTTAAAATTGTTTATATATTGCTTGAAAGTAAAGGATAAGTCATTGAATTGTCATTTGATATTTTTGAAAATTGGGAAAAAACAATATTATTGGAGAAGTTGAAGCCCCTTTCGAATACATGTAGCTAATTTATATACTGTCATTATCTAAATTATATATTCATGTAAAATGTCTTAGTTCAAAAAACAGAAAATTCATAAATTATATAGCCCATACGGAGGACATAACATCAGCCGTATTGTTTTACATACCATATTGAAACCCATGCTACATACAATCATGTGTAAAATTCCCTGGGACACTTGTTCATATTTTGTGCGTTTGGTTAAGGGATCTGGAATGAGCGTTTCGACAGTATTTTTTGTGGGACATGAGAGCACATCAGACATATCGAATTGCATTCTGAATACGAAGAATGTCTTTCTGATATCAAATAATTTTCATTTTTGAAATTCATGATATAATACAAAATTTGATATTTTTCACATTTTATCAATCTAATGACATTCTAAATTGGATGTAGCTGGGAGGAAAAGCCGACGATCAATTGAAAATTTTGACCTTTCATATTGAATATATGGATTTTTTTCCCCAAAAGACCCAAAATTTTTTGGTGTTTTGGGAAAAAATCCATATCTTCAATACGAAAGGTCAAAATTTTCAATTGATCGTCGGCTTTTCATCCCGCCTACATACACTTTAAGTATAAATCATCAGATCATCAAGTTTACTTCGAGTACTGTTAAATATCAAAAATATCAATTTGTAATCATTTGACATAAAATGTGTATTACATTGCGAATTTCAAAAAATCAAAATTATTTGATATCAGAAGGGCATTCTTCGTATTCAGAATGCAATTCGATATGTCTGATGTGCTCTAATGTCCCACAATAAACACTGTCCAAACGTTCATACACCACCCTTTAAATGAAACCGCTAATTATATGGATTTCAACCTATTTCGAACCCTTTATCGTCCCCAACCAATGTTAGAGCAAATATGTAGGGCATTTCAAAATTGAGGCGTTTGGTAGCACGGGTTTTGTAGATAACATTAAAAACTTTGCATATAAATCTTTAAAATTTGCTAGCTACTTTAGGAAGGAAATAAGAGTAAAGGTCCATTCCTGGTGGAACTAAATTCTGCTTAGACCAGGTCTAACTTTAGACCCGGTCTAACTCTTTTGTGCATACGGACCTATGGGTTTAAAGCAACAGCTAGAAACAGCAGGTGTGCAAATGAGAGTGCAGTGACGTAGCTAGGGGCAATCGTCGAATTTAATTTGGCCATATTGAAAGATTAATATTGCTCCAAATACGTGCGTTGGAATTTCCTTTTGATCCCTACTCCGCTACCCCCACCCACCCCACTGTTTAGATTCACGATGGGGTCAACAATTAACAATTTCAATCAGCAAAAATATTTTTACAGGTTTGGAACGCTATTCTACAATGTATACCCTTGCCTTGGACGCCACAACCCCTAGCTATGTCACTGTGAGAGTATAAACTGGCCAGTAGATACCAGTTGTAATCATTTTTTTTTTATCTTTCCACAGAGCACACAAGGTGCCCTGTGTATTTATTTATCAAACATGATCTCAGTTATACATAGTTATAAAAGCCACAATTATACAGAATAATTACAATAATATTACATTGATGAAAGTAACTGTTATTACATATTTATAGAGTTCCATCTTTTATTCCATTCATACATTTTACCTTTATTATTTGCAATGTGTTTTTCAGTCTCGGCGACATTATTAAGCATACCTTTAAAACCTTGTATGTCCAGCTTATTTTTATTACATCTTGCATTATAAATAAACTTTTTCCCCTGAAGAACAACAAAATTATAATGACAATAATCAACATCTAATATGCCCATCAGAACATCCTTCATGGTAAGAGTAACTCTTTTTGCCAAAATAAATGTGGGATATTTTCTAACTCCTGATTACAAAAAGTACAAAGATTTGAATCAACATAACCGTATTTAAATAGATTTTCATTTATACCAATAATTCTATGCAGAATTTTGAATTGAAAATACCTAAGTTTGGTTGACAGGGAGGAAGACAAGGGAATCCTGTAAATATCGTTCCAATTTAAATTCATATCATCAAAAAAGACAGCCCATTTGGCCTCGGCTTTGGGCGTCTTAAACAACTTGTCAACGCAAATTTTGTGAACCAATTTGCAGACCTTCTTAGAGGAACAGATAAGAGCAAGCATATCATCATGATCATTCTGAACAGTTCCCAAGTCTTCCCCCCTCTCGACACTTCTGATCCATACATTTTGGAATGGCATAGATTAGAGCAAAATATTCCAAAAAGTTACATTGTAAATTATACTTGGTCTTCAAGATATCAAGGGGAAGAAAACTATCATCTTCATTTAAAATATCAGAAATAAATTTAATACCTTTCTCATGCCAGACTTTTTTGTAAACAGTGTTTTGGGCGATAACAATAGATGAATTATTCCATAATATTTGATGTCTAAAATGACTTGAAGGAGAATCAAAAGTAATTGTACACCAAGCGTTGAGAATTGCACCAATAAACACATTCTTAATAGCTTAATACATTTCTCCTGTGGTTTAGTGTTACATTCCCAAAAAAGATTACCACCAATCTGTTTCATATAAAACATATAAAAACATTTCCATTTACCATTGTTGTTCACATCCAAGAGACGTTTAACCCAAGCCACTTTAAGCTCATTAATAACTGAGGGAATGTGAACCATCTTGAGGCCCCCTTTCTCATAGTCACCAATGATGGACTTTCTGTTGAGCTTATCTGGTTTTCCTGACCAAATAAATTTAAATATTATCGAGTCAATCTCCTTCAAAAAATTATCAGGTGGTTTAGGTAAAACAGAAACAGAAAAATTAATTGAGAAAGACCCAAGGATTTAACAATTGTAATTTTACCAATTGGACTTAAATCTCTCATCGACCAAATTCGCAAGATTTCCTTGAGTTTTTTAAGTTTTGGAACGAAATTTAATTCAAAAATATTGCTCAGATCAGAACTAAATACTACACCCAAAAGACGAACAGGATTGGCAGTAAAATGTAAATCATCATTGTTTAAATCAGGAGGATTATCCTTAAACAAACCTAAAGGGAGTAACTCAGATTTATCCAAGTTAATTTTCAAGCCAGAGTAAATTTGGAAAGTCTCAAGAATGTGAACAACTCTGTCCAGGGAGCCAACATCCTTTAAGTAAATAGTGGCATCATCCGCATAAGCACTAATAATAATTTCAGTATTCTCAACCATGATACACTATTATCATTTCTGATGGCCAAATTCAAAATCTCACTACTAATTATATAAAGCAGCGGACTAAGTGGACAACCTTGACGAAGTCCACAAAACAATTTTAAAAAATCAGAAGCATGTCCATTGTTCATAACACACGAGGTAATATCTGTATAGAAAACTTTCACCCAATTAATCAAATCATCACCAAAATTAAACAATTTTAATGCCTTAAACACAAAGGACCATTCAAGTTTGTCGAATGCCTTTTCAAAATCAATTAAAAACATAATACCAACAAGATTATTTTCATTTACATAATTAATAACATCAAGGGCAAGCCTGATGTTTTCACCAATGTAACGTCCTTTCAGGAAACCTGTCTGGTCATTATGAATAATATTAGGCAAAACCTTTTTTAAACGGAGGGCAATACATTTTGTAATAATTTTATAATCAGTATTGAGTAATGAAATAGGCCTCCAATTTTTCAGGTAGATCGGATCTTTATCTTTTTTCGGGATCAGGTTAATTATTCCCCTACGTTGATCAATTGAAAGGCTTCCATTATCAAAAGAATAATTATAACTGTTGATAAGAAAGTGAACAATATCGTTGAAAAAAAACTTATAAAATTCAGTAGGGAAACCGTCTGTGCCAGGAGTCTTATTATTAGGCATTAACACTAAAGCTTCCTTACATTCATTTACAGTGACCAGTCCCTAACATACTTTTTGTGAATCCTCATCTAATTTTGAAAATTAGTATCCGTTGCCAAAATATCATTGAGTTCAAAATTCGGAGCATTACAAGAGGTATACAAATTTTGATAAAACTGTTTTTCCTCATTAACAATATCGGCACCTTTAGTGTGGATTTGGCCGTTATCTGATTCCAATTTAGTGATGACCTTCTGCTTTTGATTTCTTTTTTCCAAATTTTATTGATAAAATATTTGGAGTTTCGTTCACCATGCTCAACCCAATTGGCTCTGGACCTAACAATACAGCCTTCTGTTTTGATCTTATAAAAAGAATCAAGTTGGGATTTACATTCTTTAATCTCATTCAAAATACCATCAGAAGGCTCATCACTATATTTTTTTTCAAGATTATTTAGATTTGTAACTAAATTGCCCTCCTGAATCTTGCGTTTCCTGGAAATTTTGGCTGAATATTCTATTGTCTTCGATCTTATTTGACATTTCACAAAATCCCATAAAATATTAGGATTCAACTCCTTATTACTATCATCATTAACAATATCATTAATACATTGTTTCACAACATTAACATATTCATTATCATGCAACAAGGATGTGTTAAATTTCCAAAATCCGCGCCCTCTAGCCTCGCTTGTTGTTACAACATTAAGGCTGATGGAGGAGTGATCTGTTTTAAACCCAGGGTTAATTTGACAGTCTTCAATCTGAGAAAATAAATTGAAGGAAACAAGAAAAAGTCCAAACGACATTGAACAGGAGGCTTTGAGTTGGAGTGCCAAGTATATCTGAAAACATTAGGATTCCTCTTTCTCCAGATATCAATTAGATCGTAATCTTTCATAACATCCTGAATTCTGTTTTGAGAATTGAAATGGGTATGAGCACGACCACCTCTTTTATCCCACACAACATCAAGGACACAATTGAAATCTCCTCCCCAGATAATTGATTCACAGTCAAAATCAGACAATTTTCTATGAATATTCTCAAAAAAACTTGGGTCATCCTTATTTGGCCCATAGACATTAAAGAGTAACTTTATTATCATTTAAAATAAGATCCAAAATAATGACACGGCCCTCATCGTCATTAAAATTTTTATTAATTTGGAAATTGCACGAATTTTTTTAAATAAAATGCAAACACCTCTACTGTTGGATGTCCCATGCGAAAAATAAACATTATTGTTACCCCAATCATCAATCCATTTTTGTTCAATGTCTGATGTTGAATGAGTTTCCTGAATAAGAAAAATATCAGCATCCCTGTTTCTGAGCCAGGCAAACACCTGGTTGCGCTTATTTTGATCCCCCAAGCCACGTGCGTTCATTGAATAAATGCTAACGCCCGACTTATCCATTCAAATGCAAATATACATGTTCTCTGAAGCCAAGACTAAAATTCCACGAAGTATGCATTATCTGAAGATACATAAACAAACCGGTGTATTTTATATGACATGCAAACATTGTAGCTCAATAAACTTACAATATAATAGCAATTTGAATCAACAAGATTATAGATTATAATTTTTTCATATTTAGCGACCATAAGCGAAAATAAGCATTACACTGTCTGAAGATAAAGGACTAACATAGTTACACAGAGGTCTGAGCCAGAGGATGATTTAAGCACTTCCCAGAAGTCTTGCGGTTAGCACAGCTGTGTGTGTGAATGACACCACTACCCGCCCACTGCATACACACGTGCATGGTTAAATTTGAATTTGGACAGATATATTTACAATAAAAACACCTTCAAAAGGTTGGTCGATTTCACATTTTATGTTATCTACAGAAGGTGTGAATTATCCTTCATGCATACATCACTTTAGATCTAAATTCGACCAAGTAATGACGACACACGGGCAATTCTAAAACAACATCTTTTGCACAGAGTTCAATGGGATTTGAAAAGTAAAGTAGCAGTTGAAACTCTAGTGATAACACTTTTACGGTGCATGATGGGGCTTCCTTAAATCATCCTCTGGGTCTGAGCTGAGATATGCTGGTGACTGTGAGGATATTTATCTACAGCCAATACAGGAATCTATTAATAACCTGTGCAGAGGGCAGCACATTCTACAACTTTTACTCTTGACAGAATATTAAATGAATGTTATGTTACAGCAGAGGTAAATCAAATCAAAATTACAGACTTTCAGAGAAAACTCGGGTAAAGGGAAACTGGGAATCGATTTTCATTAGCCTTTAGTTTTGATCAACGAAACAGTTTTGAATGTTTTTGGAAAATCAACGCAAATGTAAAAAATGTCAAAATCTGAAGTTATGAATTTAAGGGTTTCTGCTATTAAATCATGGAATGGCTAAAATAGTAATGCAATTTTTTTCCCTTAATTTTTAGGTTTGATATCTAGTGTAATAAGTTCCTATGTTAGTTGTCGATGGCAAGCCTTCATTGGAGGATTAGTCACAACTGTCGCATTGGCATGTTCAAACTGGGTTACACATGTGGTTCATCTGCATGCTATCATGTGCTTCATAGGTAAGAGCAAAGTGGGCAAAAGTACAAACTTAATTCTAAAATAACACGAAAACCACAGTTTCACCACTTTTTACAGTAATTGACAGAACGTGTGACAATTGTTTGACAATCGTGTGATTGTTTTAAAGCACCAAGTTGAGTGGCCCCTAAGATCTCCTTATTATATAAATCTTATTTTTATTCCAAATTCTCCGTTTTCTACAACATACTGTAGATGATGCAGTTTGTTCAGCAGGATCTTCGAAAACATGATTAATATTGTGTTGTTCCGCGTCAAACAAGAAGATCTTCTTGTTTGACGTCATCTACACCTACACATGTGACGTCACCGGAGGTGTCTCAACAAGTCAACATCACTAGCAACGACAAATCCTCTGAGAAATAACATCTGCTGAAGACGCCGGTTGAGCCGGTGAAAGCGCCCAGGTGAGTGTATCAAATTTGAGTAGCGTAGAAGCTTAATTTTGCTTTTAATTTAATGTTTGTTATTAATTTTTTTTTCCGATAGGTATCGGGACAGGAATTGCTTACATCAATTGCTTCGTTATCCTTGGTTTTTACTTTAACAAAAACTTGGTCTTGCTAATGGACTTGGTGCCTGTGGAGCAGGAATGGGATTCTCATCTTATCACCATTAATACGATACTTAAACGATGAATATTCATGGAGAGGCGCCATGTTGATTTGCAGTGGCATTCTGGGTAATTTATGTGCTTTTGCTGCATTATTTCGAATGAGTAAAGCGGAAAAGAAAAGCATGATGGGATTTCGTCCGAAAAGTGAAAACAAAGAAGACAGCATGAAAAATAAAGAAATTGAAAATGACAGATCCAAACGCCGTATTAAGTCTGACACGACGCAACTGTCACAAAAACCGTCAAAACGTCGCCACTCTGTGGTTCAAAATGTTCAAAGACATTCTTCCGCATTTGTGAAGTCCTACACAACCGTTCTCTCCATCAGATTGGTAATGATTTGCATCGTGTACACATTCTTAATAGGTTTTGGCTATTATTCATCCATTATGTTCTTCGTCTCCAATGCTGTTAATCTTGGCATATCAAAGAGGGATGCCGCATTTCTATTCTCTATCGTTGGAATCAGTGGTGCAATAGGACGTCTGGGACACGGACCAATCCTTGACAAAAAGATCATGACTCCTTTTCAGTTTTAAAGTCTCATGTTAGGTATCTCAGGTACATCGTGTCTTCTAGGATCTCTCGCCAGATCCTATCCGGCTCTTGTGGTATTTGCAGCGACGCTGGGGTTTTCAACGGCAACTTGTAATGTGGTTATCCCATTGATGGTGAGAGCAGTAGTTGAAGTGAACCACGTAAAGAAGATACTTGGTGTTGGGATTATCATAGAACAGAGTGGTGCCATTATTTCATTACCATTGATAGGTACGTATATCGAAAGTAGTTTCTACAAGCATGCATTTACAACACATATTGTGCCATAAACTGTACACAATACCAGGGGCGTAACCAGACCTGACCATCGGGGGGCAAGATCGAAAAATTTCCCAATTTCTGATCATAAGTTGTAGCATTTATGTGCGAGCGATACTTGCCGCGAAGCGTTAAACGGGTGTGGTCCAGGGGCCCGCCTTAGGGCCCCTTGTGGGGTCCAGGAGCAAAGCCCTGGCAGGGGCTCAAGGGGGCGGAGCCCCTGAAGCTCCTGTTTTGGGATATTAGAAAAATCAGTGTTTCAGAGTACAAATTTCACAATGAAAGTAGTATTCTTTCCCTTTTCTTTCTTTCCCTTTTTCTCTTCCCCCTTCCCCTTTCTCTTCTCCCTTCCCTTTTTCTTTCCTCTTTTCTTTTCTTCTTTCCCCTTTTCTTCTTTCCTCTTTTTCTCTTCTTTCCCTTTCTCTTCCCTCTTTTCTCTCCTTCCCCTTTCCCCTTCCCAATTGTTTGCTCTTCTTCCCAGTTTTTGTGCCGGGGGCAGCTTGCCCTGACGCCCCCCCCACTGGTCACGCCACTGCCCCATACTTCGAAAAAGATAATGTTATGTTAAATCCAACAATAACTATTATGACATTTAAGGGAAAAGCGCGTGTAGAGTTTTCAAGCGTTTGTCAGAAGTGGCTCAGTGCTGCTGAAGGCGGATCACTTCTGATAAAAGGTTGACCCTACACGTGCTACGGCCTAACCATTGAGCCCGACCTGTGAAACTTATGGCCCGTTACGGATTCCTGTCGCAAGTTTAGGGTCTTGGTTAGAAGCGGCTCAGATGCTGATGAAGTTCGAAACACTTCTATTAGAAGTAGCCATTGAAACACATGGTGTGTCCCGTCGCACGTGTAGAGTTGTCAAGCCTCTGACAGAAGTGGCTCAGTGCGGCTTTTATCTAACACACGCGTCACGTCACGTCACGTCGCGTCACGTCGCGTCACGTCACGTCGCGTCACGTTGAAATGTTATCAAAAGTTCATAATAAATTATTAACTCCACAATTACCCTTATCTCCCTACGTGATAAATAGTCCGTGAAATAGTCCATGGAATTCCAGCTTTTCATCAATGCCGCAAAGCACAGCAAAGCTTCAATGAATAAAATAATCGGGATTGCTGGAACTACTTTTAAACCACAGCCCGTGTCCTAGTTTAGTGTAGCCTCTTTTGCAGGCGGTGCGTTTTCGCTTTTCTCAAACTATGAGTGTGATAAAAACACGAGTAGCCTGCGACGGAGGCTACGTACAGTGCGCACACCACTAAATAATGCTCCCACTGAAACACACGTGAAAATGGCCTATCAAAACAAAATAAGCTACCTCATTCGCGTGTTTCAGACTTATAAAACACGTTAGCCATTTTTGCAGAATCTGTGAGGTATATGATGCGGTATTATTTGGTCTTCTTTGATGGCGGTGTAAATAGCTGGTCATATAATTCGCAGTAGGGGATATTTGCTCGTCTCGGTTGTCTTTTGCTCCCTTTTGCATTTGGCAACAAATGTTGCCAAATGCTTTCTTTCACCCGCATTTCTTTCTTCTGGCAACATTTCAAATCGCTATAACATCCACATACTAAGTTGGATTTTAACCAAACTTGGTCAGAATGACCACTGACCACTCCCATTTATGGTTTGTACCCCAATTTGACCTTTGACCTTGATTATATAGTTGAAAATGTGATTTTTTTCACACAAAATACTAAGGCTTCTAGACGATTAAGCCGATTTCCACCAAAATATTTTAGAAGAATCCCCTACCCATGCTTCATATAGGATGTACACAAATAAGGGGTCAAAGGTCATTTTTCTTCTTTCTGGCAACATTTCAAAATGAGTCTAGCACCCGTATACTACATCGGATTTTGACCAGGCTTGGTCACAATAATCACTGACCACCCCCATTAATGTTGTGTGACCATGACCCTAATTTGACCTTTGACCTACTTGATATGGCCAAAATGTGATTTCACGACATTTTTTTCACATGCCACAAACCTTGTGGGAAGCACAAGTGGGTAAGTGGCTACTGTGGTGCGAATCGTCATCGTGGTTTAAAGCTGGTAGGACCTACATTTGTATAGGCCAAGTAAAATGAATAAGGAATAGTTTTTCATACAAATACAAGTAAATATTTTGCCATAGAAAAAGTCATTTTTAAATAAATGATCGTGTCTGGAAATTCATGGAAGGTAAAATCGCGAATCTGTTTGCCCTTTTACGTGCATTTCGATGGGGCTTATTTGGTGGTGTGCGGCCGTCAGCAATCGCCACGCCGATAACCATTTCACTGTGGGCCTGGGATAATGACGGGTTCGAAGCGGAAACACCCCGGGGAAAAGTAAACGAAATCGTGAACTGAATCCGTATGACTTGTTTGTAACTTTTAAGAAGATATCAACGTGACGTGACGTGACGCGACGCGACGCGACGCGACGAGACGTGACGTGACGTGACGCGACGCGTGTGTTAGATAAAAGCCCTCAGTGCTGGTGAAGTCGGAATCACTTATGATGAAATTTTGACCACCGTCATGACCGTACACGTGCGACGGCGTAACCATTGAAACTTTGGGCCTGTTACCATGGTTACGGATTCCCGTCACACATATAGAGTTATTAAGCCTTGGTCAGAGGAAGCTCCGAAGGTCCGATTTTACATGTTTTGTTTTCTATATCAGATGAATGCCTACAATTACAATAACTCGTTTCCAAAATTTGAGTTGCATTCCTGCAGCGCACAGTGTCATCGCCCCGATATCTTCATGGCAGAAAACGCCATGGTAGGTTGAATCCACCGCCACGCTTGGCAATTTTGTTCCGACCTTTGAGACGCAGGACATCTGACTAAGGCTACTGACAATAAGCTACAATAGCCCCCGGTGACTGACCTCGCTGTGTGCATGGAACCATGGTACGCCATAGGTCATTCTGCTTTTAGACTACCTCCAAGATTGGCCTATACACTTCGCTATATCGGGCACATATAAAATCACAATTACTGTCTGTTTTTGAGTTCAAGACGCAGGCTTCTTTCTCAAGACGCAAGCTAACTGTTCACCACATATATCCAAGTGCAAGGAACCACATCTGGCTTCTTTAGACGACATCATTTACGGGAGATATTCATCATTTTCTACCCCGGTATCCAAAGATTTTCGTCTGAATATCAAAATCGTGCATAGCACATTCACGTGTATTGATCCCGGGTATTTATTTTAGTATCTCTGCATGTACCAAGTAATTATTAGCCAGGTGATGTCGGTGTGCAGCGGTTTGATGAGAAGTAGGAACGCCAAATGTCGTTAAAGGGTTCTTTTTCCTGCAAACCTGGGCCAATTGGGTATTGCTAAAGATCGTGCACTTCGAACGCAATCATGACTAGTTATATTTTTATCTGTATTATGAATAAATTTGAAATGATAAAAGTATCTAGAAGCTATCATCTCGTTGAGGTCTTTTAAGATAGAAAAGAATGTTGTGCAAGTTCAGAATGAAAATATTAAATATTAAATAATCATATTGCAAAAGCTTGGACAGACAGATGTGTACGATGTTACACAGGTATTCCTATTGCATCTGTGTTATTAATGTACCTTCTTGGTTAAAAAATGGTGTTTTTTTTTTTATTATTGCCTTCTTCTTTATAGGTCATTTATATGACACAACAGGTGATTACGCAATGGCATTCTACATATCTGGTGGTGTCATGCTGTTAAACGGTACTATCTCACTATTGGACCCAGTATGGATCAAATTGGATAGAAGAAGACTTGGAACTAATGAACGTGATGGGTACGATGCTCAAGAATTGGAATGATTCAATTAAAAATTTAAATTAAAAATGATACATATGAGACGAAAGGTGATCGGGTCAGTCATAATGTTGGCGGCAATTCCAAAGATTGCTATTGCTTACGCCATTGCTTCTTTCTACGCTAATTAAACCCACAAAGTTAAATCACTGAAAAATCATTGTGTTCCTTGTTCCTGATACAAGCAATAAGTACAGTCATTAGTGTACCAAACCAGAGTCCTGAAGCTGCTGAGCGACCGGCCCCTGGTTTAACATTTTAGGCTTTGGGGCCCATTGTATTTCGCTGTATTTGACCTATGAGGCTCAAGGTATAGGCCTAATGCTCCAATGTTATTAGTGTACCAACGCAGAGTGCTGTAGCTGCTCTAGTTACCGACAAACCGTCAGCCTTTTGTTTAGACCATAAGACCCATAATATTTAGCATATGGGGTTCATGTACATGTGTCAATATAAAATCAAGGTCTACCAGTTTACAAATTTATTTAGAGTCTTGAAGTTGCTTTAATAACTAAGAAACCGTCATCCCCCCGTTGCTTTGCCGTTTGCATGATTTGGGACCCTTGAGTCCGAAATCATAGGACGTATGGGGCTCAAATATCCATATAAAGGTAAGATACTGATGTTGCAAGGATAACGGTATATTTTAAGCTTTGTACATACCGTACATGTAATGTTTTGTTGAGCAAAACGTTGCGTTCCTGATGAGAGGATGTGAAATGTCAATAATAAATTCAGCTCAGCTCCGGGGCTCAGCTTAATGTTCAGACTGCCTGTCCATGGTATTGAATTTAGCACGTTTAGTAGCTTCGTCTTTTTACACATTTTATGACCAAAATTTACTTTAATTATGCCCAAATTGGTGTGAAGGCATGAATTCGCAGGAAACTCAAGGAAACGCCTTTTAAGACTATATAATTCATTCATTTGCGAACAAACCCCTGCTTAATCACGGTAATTAGTGAAAATTTATTATTACCATAATATTATCATGTGGAAATGTTAATAATAAACAGAACAAAGTTACAGAAAGTCAGAAATTGTGTCACATAAGAGTTGACCCCGGGGGGGGGGGGGGGGTGAAGAGTAATGAACCTAAGAACCAGAGCAGATTCAGCCTACTTTTATAAATCCGCCATTTAGGCAAATTCGCCACATTATGAGCATCATAATACAAACTCATGGAAAGCACATTTTCTATCAAACAATTATTTTACACCATCTCCCGACACATCCCAATTAATATTTTCTATATTCCGTGTGGTTTATGCAGATTCATTCTAGTTCTAGACTAGTCTTGGCACTTCGTTAAGAAATATTCGATACTTAAGCTGCCAAGCTCCCAAATTTGGTACAAAGTGCACAATGAATCAGCTTAGTAGCTGTACTATTAAAGCCATAATATATGATCTTATAATATGAAATTGGTTAATATTTTTCAAACATGAAAATGTCCTAACTTGCACCTAAATGGAAATTGATGAATTTGCTGTCTTTGCAGGTCAATAGAGCAAAGTTCGACATAAAAAGTCATATTTTCTTTCATTATGACTTTATATCTTCCCATAGAACTGCATGTTAAAGGTGAACCTCATTGAAAATAAAGTTATATATCAATGGAAAGCTTATGATGTCAGGAAGCAGAAAAGAATATTTTTTATTTGCCAAACGTACCAGGTTAGACATAATCTCAATGCAATGATTGGATACTGGCACCCCCCTAAATCGTTCAAATTGGGCGCTTTCGATGATGACGTCAGCTCAGGGACACACAGTTACTTCCGTGTTTGATTGTAAATACAATGTCCATGCATCACTGTGTCATACATCGGGCCAAGAATACACGAAGTCAGTCATTATCATCTTATTTTACATGAAAAATATCTTTAATAAAATAAGAATAACACGAAGGAAACATCATGATCAAATCAAGAATGAAGTTCCTGAATAAAGTGCGTGGATTTAAAATGGGAAACCTAAATGCTGGGGTGATTTGGGATGCATTGCGATTGCGAAGAAATTGCGGAGCCCGTACATGTAAAGCCAAGCCATCCAAGATTCGCCGAAGAACCGGAATGAAAACAGGCTGCAAAAATAACTGCTGTGCTACCAGTTCAGATCGTCACACCAAGTTGAGATGAGCTTATCACAATGAGAAAATGAAGAAATAGAATAAGGTACATGTACGGGATTTTTTTAAATTTTCTTGACATTACAACCGCCGGTGCGGCATGCGGGGAACCGGCCGGTGTAAATAGCTAAGTAGCTGCACTTGCTGAATCAGCGACGTACTTGCATGCAATAGATTTTATATTCCCATTCTGATATTTCCAACTTATTGCTATTTCATCAGCAACATATATTCCTGTAAATGTTCCAAATATCAAGGAACGATTGATCAAATCAGCTAATACACAGCGGGAGTGATCCCGGAAGACGAAGCGAAGCGCTAGCGCTGTTTGGGCATATCCGCCTCGCGGACATCAGCTCCGTGGAATTTCTTCAGTATTTCGCTACTACCATCATCCATACAACATGGGTGTTTTTCTTTTTCAGTAGGCCTACACCGATTGTGCTATCATCCAGAACTGTGACAGAAATGACAATATTATAATTCAGATTTCAGAATTCCATCAAATAACGGTCTACCAAGCCTAAATTGTATTTATAAAGTATTTGTTTCTTTCAATTGTGAATTCGTGGAAAGAATATTTTCCGCAATGAATGATATCCGACCGGGGAATGATCAAGTTGGCCCAATCCTGAATGGCATTATAATAAAAAGAGCCAGAAGTGATGGTAGTGGATTTTGGAACACGAAAATTTTGAGCACTGTTTCTGGTACTGTATTGGTGCACGTTTGAAACTCTGGTAAAATTTGAACTAAGATAGTCTGGGCCAACTTCATTAAAAATATCAAAAACATGGTTCAACCTGAGTTGTTTTGCCCTATTTTGTATGTTAAGGAAATTAGATCTTTAAAATCATCTTCTGTAATATGATACATGCAATTCTTATTTAAAATGAATCTGATAACTTTGTTTTGAGCAATTTGAAGGCTTTTACTCATCTGCTTATGTGTGCCAGCATGCCAAGAAGAAATAGAATAATCAAACAAACAGAGTACAATACAAGAGCAGAGCATAAAATTTTCTTGATATTTTGATCAAGAAACTTTGCCTGTCTGTAAAGAAAATTGAGTCTAGAATTTACTTATTTTATGACACCAAGACCCATTTCTTCACCATTTAAGCACTGGTCAATAGTAAGACCTAAGTATTTAACCGAGGGAGTAGCATGACTTGTTTGCCCTTCACACTCAATGGTATAATTTTGCAAATTCTTCAATTTACGTTTTGTTCCAAAAAGAATGAGTTCTGTTTTACCCATATGGAGAGACAGTTTATTATCAATGAGCCATTTGTTACAGCTTTCCAGATTTTTGCTAAGCTGCTGCCCAATTTTTAACGGATCCTTATCAGAAACCAAAAGAGCGCTATCGTCTGCATACTGAAGGAGCATACAATCAACACAGTTGGGCATGTCGTTATCGTAACAAAGGAACAAAATGGGACCCAAGATACTCCCCTGTGGAACTCCACATGTTAAAGCCATAGAGTTGGAGTCTGAGCCATTAACATTAACAATCTGAGATCTGCAATTCAGATATGACTCAAACCATTTAGTGGAGTTCATTCCCAGGGCAGTAAGCTTTTGACATAAAATAGAGTGATTAACACTGTCGAATGCTTTCTGGATGTCAAGAAGCACCATTCCAGTAAACAGACCAGCACTGATTTGGTTTCTGATATGATCTTGAAGATAGATAAGACATGTGTCTGTGGAATATTTACCTCTAAAACCTGACTGAAATTTAAATAAGATGTTATTTTCCGTGAGATACCTTTTCATTTCACTTGGAAACACTTCAGTCCTGATTGGAGTTGTAATGACCTCTGCAGCATCTTTCAGAAAACGAGCCGGCAAGCCATCTAAGCCAGTGCTTTTATCGATGTTAAGATTGGTTAGCTCATCATAGACAAAGGCCTCACTGACCTCATGGAGATCAAAGGATCCATTCCTAATATGACTGTAATAGCTTTGGAACCTGTTGGAGTTAACATCATAAAGACCACTTGGCTCAGGTAGCTCACCAACAAGTTTGGCAGCAACCCCAGTAAAGAATTTGTTGAAATAATTAGCAACTTCTTTGTTCTCAAAACACTTTTTACCATCAATATCTAAAACCATATTGGTAGAGTCTTTTGTTTTGTTTTGGTACCCAAGCTCTTTGAGATTTTTCCAGAGCTTTTTAGAATCATTTTTATTTGCTTCAATCTTATGCAACATGTACAGTTGTTGTTTCGCAGATCTCTCTCTCTCTCTCTTTGGACTTTATTACGTAACTTACAATACTCTTTATCATGTTTATAATACTCAGATATATGTTGTTTTTATTAAATTTTGCAAGCAAACAGTCTCTTTCTCTGATGTCATCAATAATCTCACTTGTCATCCATGGTTCAGAGCGTTGTTTAATCCGAACTTCCCTTAGAGGAGCAACATAGTCAAGAGTGTTCAGGAATATGTTACAAAACATGGACCAAGCTCTATCAACATTGTTACATAACAATATTTCAGACCAGACAACTTATCAATGAAAGATTCCTTGCTGTAATTCTTTAAAGATCTTACTTTAACTCTTTTATGCTCGTTAAATGTTGGTTTGGGTGACTTCCTTGTACAGTACGTGAAAAAGTGATCACTTAACCCAGTTGTTACCACACCATATTGACTGATCACATTATCATAATTACATTATAATGTGATCGAGAGCAGACTTTGTGGTAGGGGTGATTCTAGTTGGGGTATAAATAAGTTGTTTATGTCCAAACAAGTGGAGCATGTTAGCATATTTGGTGTATACTCGGTCTTTTCGTAAAGCACACATGTTCATATCACCCAAAATAATCACTTCAGAATCAGCAGGCAATTTTGAAAGGACATTCTCAAGATTGTTGATAAACTGTGAATGCTTTTCAGGCCTGTAACAGGAACCAACAATAAAAGGTTTGCATCTTGGTAGCAAATCTCAGCTGTAATGGCCTTGGAGCTATTCCAGCTGCATGATAGAGATACTGCTTGACCCCTGATGACCCTTTGTGACACCATGACATGTTCTTGACATATCGATTTACCACGTTCAAGCCCAATTGGGCATACTTTAACATTTGACCCCATACGACCTTTGACCTCGAATATTGGGTTGATGCGTCGAAGCGCGGCGGAATGCATAGCCAGACAGACATACAGACAGACAACGCTTATGATCTTTATAGTATAGATTATTTCAATATTTCAAGAGTAAGGGGCTGTGCAATAATTATGTGTACTACCGGGATGGTGAATTCTCAAAATGGTCTGCCCAAAATCGCTTGCCCACCCTTTTGGCCATGCCAAAGTATCTTTGCCCCCCCCCTTTTTTTTGACGTGCCAAAAACCTTTGTCCTTTGCACATGTAAGATTTTGGGACACCGAATTCAAAACCATATAATGCGATGCGAGCGCTTTAGGGCGTAAAAAATGTTGATCAAAATATCTATGCTAAAAATCGCCCCCCCCCTTCGACCTGCCAAAAATCACTTGACCCCCCAATAATTCATCACCCCGGGGTACACATAATTATTGTATAATAAAAATATTGTAAATAAAATTTCACTGAAATCGCGCAGTATGGCTTTAATGTCAAGTCTGCACATACATGTACACATTATACATGACCTAGTTCATACTCTAGTGCTTTTCAATGCTGATGCTGTTTGTGAAACAATCACGTATTGGTCCGCTATACATGTATCACAAGGATCGCGTGTGTTTGTTCAACTTTGTATATAGCCTAAATGTAATGATGTGAAACGGATTTACGCCAGAATTCTTTTAATATAGGCTAACATTTTATATTGGTTTACTAGAATACATTCAGCTCCGCTTCAGTTTGTCAGTACTACCAGGTTGAGTTCAACACGAATCACCTCGTTTAATTAATATTGAATGAGTCTGGGATAAATTACGCATTATCAATAATATTGACGTGTTGGCATTTTTTTTGCAATGTTTTTAAAAATCAATATGTATGTTGTATGATATTTTAAATTATGTTTTTTTTTTGTATTTTTATCTCAGTATCGAGCGCCTCGATCTATGGAAGAGGAGCTATACGAGTAGGTCTACTAGTTTTCTGAGCGTATACAATACGGTTACGCAAATGACTGCTGGGAGCTGATCGTGCAACAACAAACATGGAATCGTCGATAGATCGAGGGTGGAGTTGGGTGGTTGTCATAGCTGTGTTTGGTACAAGTGTTCTAAGTTTTGGTTTTCTTCAGAGTACCAGTGTTTTCTTCGTTGATTGGCAGGAAGATTTAAATGCCAGTGCACAGATGATTGGCTGGTGTAGTGCGATTTCAATAGCAGGAATTGGTTTGGCCGGTAGGTATGTGTGCCCTGAGTAATTTAAAGGGGCATGGCCCGATTTAACTATATAAAGTTTTCTTCTTGATTGAATGTCCTTTACCACCAATTCCGATCTGTGAAGTTTCACACCGGTGTTTCAATTCATTTTGATATGAGAGCTAAAAATTTAATTTTCTAGCCCCATAGGAACACTGTGGATTGATTAATTGCTCGACCAAAAAGGTGCACCTTTTCATTCATAACATTCAAACTAAACATCTTTGAGCCCTGAAATTTCACAGGGTAAATGAGAAAAATAGTATCTTTCTTCTGATACCAAAATGTATACCACTTCCGGTAAAATCTGGAGTTCTGGGGATGAGGCTATTAGCGATCGTGCTACGCCCCTTTAATTTGATTTTTTTTTACAACATAAGGAGGCCTAAATCTAGAAAAAACATGTACAATAACACTAACCCAACCCGTGGTCATCGGAAGGTAAAGAAGAAACAAAAAAGGAGAGAAGATGAAGAAAGACGTCACTTGGTACCCCGGGATTCGAACCTGAGAGTTCTTTTATAAGCTAGAGAAGAAGTAATGAACATGTTCACGTAACCGCCTTCAACTCATTTGCATAGAATTGGATACCAGGATCGTATTCTGATTCGTTGAACGTCTAATTAGCATACTTTTGGATATCTCCATATTTGGTGTTACCTAATTAATTATTAATACTCGAATGTTGTTTACATAGTGACGTCATTAGAGCTGGTCACTTCGTCCAAGAGCCGACGAACGAACGTTTGTATCATCCAGAGGGCGTTGCGATACGTTAAGACGTCTCTGGATGAGCTGAAGAAAAAAACTATCAAAATACTGCGTTTTACAAAACTATAAGTACGTAAGATTCTCACCAAACTACTGCAGAGACACTGAGGACAAATGTGAGTGACATTTTTAATCATTTGGATGAAAAAAAAACCGTCAAAATAACTGTTATCTGTTGTCAGCTACATGCATGCTACGAGCTTGTTGTCGGCATAGCGTACTAGCATTGTACAGTGTATAGCGGAAGGTGACCTTGATACCATTGGTGCTGATCCGTGATCCGAGGCGCACAATATGAATAACAATATTGCCAACGTGACTGATCAAGATACGGCACGTACCGTTGTAGGTCCAATGTTCTTTAAAAACAACGATATAATCACACGTCAAGATGAAGATTTAACTGTATTGGAGGTGTGCTTAGCAGCCGAATCTGTGTCAGGCGATAATACGATACGGGGTGCTCAGCGCATCAGAAACCTATGGCGGATATATGCAATGAACGCTGAAATACGAGACAAACTCCTTGTTGAAGGAATAACGCTACGCGGTCTGTATGTTGATATACTCTCAAATAACCCATACGCCAAAAACCCCAACAATCCCACCACCAGAGTAACAGTCAGTAACGTCCCGCTGGCAGTCGACAATGAAAATATTAGGAGCAAGTTCATCAGTATGGGCTATAAGCTCACAAGTAAAGTCTATCATGATCGATGCCGTGATCCTGAAGGGCAATTGACTCGATTTGTGACTGGACGGAGATATTTTTACATGGAAAAACCACCCCAGCCATGTCCGCAGACAATCCAATTCGGACTTTTCGCGGGAAGAGTCTTCCACCGCGAACAAACTCAGTACTACCGCGAACAAACCCAACCCCCTGAACGCAATCAGTCCAGAAACGATGCTGAATCAATACAACAAAACATGGATGGTAGCTATAACGATGAAACTATAGGCCTATCAGATAGTCAGAGTATTCTCGCAGCTTTTCCGAATTCGGAAGTTCGCACCCCGGTTCGCACTTCAAATGCTTTCGCTGTGTTAGCTAATGACATTGAAAGTGATGACCAAAGTGATAGTCTGACAGCGGACACAGTTGGTAGTAGTGCTTCTGAAACAGCTGTTGATAACTCAGACTGGGATGCTGAAGAAAACAGTGATGATTCTCAGGCTGAGTCTACCTTCCTTGAAGTAGACACTCCAATGGATACATCCACACCTGAAAAACAATCAAATGATACCGAAAATAACCCAAAACCCACACCCTCTTCTCGTGAGTCTTCATTCCGGTCTACACGTTCTGGCCGAGGGCGCGGACGTACCAGAAGTGATGAAAGTCGAACATTTGGAAACAAGATCAACCGAATCACGAACTATATGGGTGGCAGCACTACGTCTTCTCCTGCTTTTGATGACGCCTCGACGAATGATGACATTGGCAAAAAGAGGTCAAGAGTGTCACCAGGACAAGGGGGACAGAAAACAAAAACACAAAAGGCTAATAAAAAGCCTGGAAAACGTTAAGTGATGTTTATCTATAAAATCAACCTTATGGATAAAGTAAAATACATTGCTTTAAACGTTAGAGGCATTAGAGATAAAACGAAAAGGCAAGCCGTTTTTAAATGGATAAGTAACCAAAAAGCAAACATCTGTTTCTTGTCCGAAACATATATCACTCGTGATATAGTTGATAATGTTAATACGGATTGGACTGGTTTCTGTTACCATTCTTATGGAATTAAGCATGCTAAGGGCGCAAGTCGTGGCGTCTCTATCCTAGTGAAAAACAATATACCGTTCACATTTCTAGCTGAAATATTGAGTGAAGATGGAAGGAAACTAATTGTTAATTGTGACATAGGTGGTACTAAATTTTCTCTGATTTCAATATATGCACCAAATAGTAAAAAGGAGAGGGTAAATTTCTTCGCTGATGTTAAACGTTGTCTTAACGATATTGAATTGCATAATATAATAATGGGTGGAGACTTTAACACAGTGGTTGATAAACATCTTGATAAAAGGAGGTCTCCCTGCGGAGACACATTCAAGTAAAGCTTTAACAAAGCATTTAATTAATCATTTTAACCTTTTTGACCCCTGGCGAACTCAAAATCCTACAAAACAACATTTTACTCATAAACAGGTCAATCCTTTAATTCTTACTAGAATTGATTTTTGGTTGATTTCTAAAAAATTACAAACTAATATTATTTCAAGTAATATCATTCCCTCTATTCGAACTGATCACAGAGCTATAACCTTTGAATTTCATGTGAAACAGATTAGTAAAGGTAAGGGCTTTTGGCGCCTAAATACTTCAATATTAGATAACAAAGAATATCAAGATGGCATCATTGAAATAATTGAAAATGTTACTAAAGAATATGCACATTCAGAGATGGAGAAAAGGTTATTGTGGGATCTCTTGAAAATAAAATTCAAAGAATTTTCCATTAAATTTTCGTGTAAGCTATCACGTGAAAGAATGAGCGAAGTGACATGGCTTCAGACCCAACTGGAGGTGTTTGAAAAGGAAGTTGATCAAAATGATAAAGATGCCAATTTAAATATACGATATGAAGAAATTAAAAATAAGTTAGAATCTCATTATAATTATGAAGCAAAAGGTGCTCAAGTGCGATCTAGAGCTGAATGGATTGAAAAGGAGAAAAATCTACCAAGTATTTCCTTGGGTTAGAGCAGAGTAATGGAAAAAAGAATGCAATAGACTCATTACTTATAGAGGGCAAAGAAGTTGATACAACTAATGATGTATTAAAAGAATGTGTAAGATTTTACAAATGCCTCTATACCACGAGAGATATTGAAGATGGAAAAATCAATGAGTATCTAAAAAGCACCATCCTAGATTCAATTGTTTCGAATGAAGACAAGATAATTTGTGATAAAGAACTGACGCTGGAAGAATTATACTTGACAGCTAAGTCAATGAAAACAAACAAAGCTCCTGGACCTGACGGTCTTCCAATTGAGTTTTACTTAACTTTCTGGAATTACATAGCAAAACCTATGCATGACTCTTTTGCAGAATCCTTTATAAAGGGGGAGCTTTCTGTTACTCAAAAGCGAGCAATTATTAGACTCATTTACAAAAAAGATGATAAAAAACTTTTGAAAAACTGGCGTCCTATAAGTCTTCTGAATACTGATTATAAAATGTTAACGTCTGCTCTTGCTAAAAGACTTCAACATATTCTACCAAAAATAATAAATTCAGATCAATCTGCATATATTAAAGGGAGATTCATAGGACAGAACATTAGATTAGTCAATGATATCATTGAGCTGTCTCAGGAACAAAATACCAGTGGAGCTATATTATTTTTAGACTTTGAAAAGGCTTTCGATAGCCTAGAAAGAAATTTCATGTTTGCAGTATTGGAAAAAATTAATTTTGGCTCTAATTTCGTAAACATGGTTAAGTGTATATATAGAAGGTGCTTTAGTTGCGTTACAAATAAAGGTTGGAACTCTGAATACTTCAATATCTCGCGTGGTATTCGTCAAGGTTGTGCCTTATCCGCACTCCTTTTCGTCATTTCGGTGGAGTGTTTAGCATGTAATATAAGACATAATAAAAATATTCAAGGTTTCCAATTATCTGAAGACAAAATACTCTCCAGTCTAGTAGACTTTGTCACAGAGGTAAAAATTAGTCAGGTTGCAGATGATACCACCATTTTTACAAAAGATGCTCATTCGACTTTAGAAGCTATCCGTAAAGTAAATCGTTTTTCTAAAGTTTCTGGGCTTCAATTAAATATGACAAAAACTGAAGGTATCTTGTTGAAGGATGACCCAGTTCAAACAGAAATGGTGCAAATTATGGATTGTCTGGCCCTGTCAAATCCCTTGGTATATACTTTGGACTTGACAAACTGGAAATTCAAAAACTAAATTGGGAATCAAAGCTAGATAAATTAAGAAGGTTGCTCTCAGTATGGAGAAAAAGAGACCTGACATTATATGGTAAATCAGTTGTACTAAAATCACTGGCCTTATCGAAACTATACTATAATATGAATGTGATTGTAACACCTGAGTATATAATAAAGAAAGTTGAATTAGAAATATTTAACTTTTATGGAATGGTAAGAAAGATAAGATAAAAAGAACATGTATGATTGGAGACTATGCTGAAGGAGGTTTGAGAATACCCGATATAAGATCACAACACGAAGTATTATATTGTAATTGGGTTAAACGACTTACCGACAGTGAATACGCGAAATGGAAAATTATTCCACTCTATTACCTTAATCATTTTGGAAATGGATTGTTGATATTTAAAATGAACTTTGAGACCTCGTGTCTGTTTCCTATATTGAAATCGAAACATGTCTCAGAATTTTATAAAAACGTAGTTGAATGTTGGCATAAATCACACACTGTATATACTCAACCAATTTCTGTAGAAGACATCAAAAAGGAAATTATTTGGGGCAATAAATACATAATATGTGACAGGTTCTGTCTATTTATTAAACATTGGATAGATAGTGGAATTGTGTACATTAATGATATTTGTAATTCAAAAGGTCTCTTAACACCCAATTCAATAAAGCAGAAGTTGACTAAAAAGAACAACTTTCTGTGTGAATATAAGTTAATATTGCAAAGCCTTCCTAGAAGATGGAAGACGACTCTTAAGACAGGTGGAAATAGAAATGTTGTCATTGATAACAATTCATTATTCTGGAATACAAACTGGTATTCATGTCAAAACATTAGTAAGATATCTTCTAAGATAGTATATTATTTTCTTGTTAAAAACAAAGTAACCAGATGCTATTGTGAACAATTTTGGAATTCATTGTTTAAACAAGAAAAGATTGGTCAACAATTTGGCTAAGCCAAACAAAAATATTACTGATAATTCCAAAATGGCTGAATTTAATTATAAAATTTTGCACCAAATTCTACCTTCCGGGAAGCTGTTTAAAAGATGGCATCTAGTTAACTCAGATCTCTGTATACTATGTGAATCAGTAGACGACTATGAGCATATGTTTATTACATGCATGCATGTTAAAAACTTTTGGCCCAAAATAACCAACCTTGTCCAAAAGACATTCAATTTGATTTTGGACATAAATTTTGAAACTATAATAATTGGAAACCAATCAATTACGAATAATGATACACTACTCAAGTTTATTAACATGGTCTTGACCATAGCAAAATACACAATATTTAAATCGTGGTGTAAGAATAAATTAGATAAAAATCTGTTCAAAAACGTTAACATATTTATGTACTTTCTGGCAGATCTAAAACGTCATCTTGAAGTGGAGATCTGTCGGAGAGGTTGCTACATAAACATGTTAAAACAATTAATAAACTGCATATAATACAAAAATCAGCTTCAAAAAAGGTTACTGATACCCCTGGAATAAAATAAAAAGAAAATCATACTCGTAGACATGATAGTCAGAAGTAACAGATCTGTATCAATAAAAAAAAATGGTAATGTTATCATGATCATGCTATTCTATGTTAAAAGCTTTAAATACTACATGTACAATGAAAATCTATCTACCAACAAAATAAATAAATTAAAAGTGAAACATTGAAAATATATTGTATGGATATACAAACTATCAAGTAAAACATGTATATAGATTAGCATACGCTATAAAAATGACAGTGTAACAAGATATCCTTTTTGATTTTAGGGAAGAAGGTGAAAGACCATAAGACCCTGCACTTTTCTTAGCTAAAATCATTTGGAAGATGCAATGATCATACACGTTTATAAAATAAGTTGTCAATTAATTGTAAAAAACCTTAAAGTCTTATTCTACTGTATGAAGTGTTATAAAGTGATTCTCCTATTGTATTGAAGTGAAGTAATCTAAGAGCAGGGGTCTGGTGGTTCATCTTGATGTACTTTTCCCCCACCAGTCCCAAGTACAGGAATAAAACACACTGAAAAAAAAAAAAAAAAAAAAAAAAAAAAAAAAAAACGTTTGTAGTTTTCTTTCCATTAGTGTTATATTGTGAAATACCATATACCTGATGTGTTAGTCCAGTATGATAAGAAAATATTTCTGGCGATCGGACCCCATGTTCACATTGGCTAAATAAGCTGTATTTTCGCTGGAAAGGGGCCGAGTCATGTCCGCCATTTTTTTCGCAAAAGGCATGTTCTTTCTCCTGGAAACCCGGAGGTGACAGCACCAGAACAAATGACGTCATTTCTGGATTTCAGCCGGGACTGTTACGTTCACAGCCATGCACCAGTATACGCATAACCGGATCTAGTTTTTCTAAAGTAAAACATCTTTGCGTTAGCGGTACCGGTGTCACGTGATCGATCATGTGATATCAATCCATGTGACTCAAGAAGCCTTCCGTAGTTCTTAGAAAGGTGGTGGCGGCCTCTATCTTGGTTACGGTCTAGGTTGTTGGTGGCTATGTAAATTGACTCCTTCACCCTCTCTTATACCATCTTTGATCTGTGTCCAGTATATTGACCTCCTTGGGTCAAAAGAATGTAAGGGGCATTCGGTGAGAGCAAAATGTAAAACATATGGGGTCATTAGGTGAGAACATGACAAACATGATTCGACCTTTGCAGTACTTAGACCTGGTTAACAGGAAACTATTCCAGCAAAATCAATCGATAAAGTCTAGTCTATCCTCCACATTGAATGATGGACGGCACTTATGCCCAAATATGGCACTTGCCAATCAATAATCACCCACTTGAAATCCCCTGACTCGCTGCACTGACCAAAGTTATGGACAGATATGGGAGCTGTTTTTTGCTGTTATCTGTCATTTACAATCAGGGAGGTACGAACATTTGCAGACGCCCACATACTCAGTTTTTAGCTTACATGTAATGTATACATTATTTTGATTGACATCAAGTACAAAAATATCCGTCAAGCATGTCAAGTGGTTTAGCTTAAATGCCCTTCCTTTTAGAACCATAAGAAAGGACACACACAAAATGACACGGTCAGCTCATAGGAGATATATCAAAGATTACTGCCTTGAATCCAAGAAGCAGTTTTGGTCTTTTATGAAAAGTCTTCGTAAAGACTCTTCAGGTATACCAGCTCTGAAAGAGCATGGGTTACTGGTTTCAGATAACACCAGAAAGGCTGAACTTTTAAATGACCAGTTCAGTTCGGTGTTTACCACCGAGGACAGTTCATCCATGCCGCATCTTAAACCATGTACTCTCCCTCCTATTCCTGAAATTGTCATCTCTAAAGCAGGAATTGAGAAATTGCTCTCAAATCTCCAGCCAAATAAGGCCCCTGGCCCTGACGGGATACCGCCACGCATCCTGAAAGATTGTGCACCTGAGATCGCACCTATGTTGACTGTAATTTTTCAAAAATCAATTGATACAAGCCAGCTCCCTGGGGACTGGAAACTGGCGAATGTTACCCCTATATATAAGAAGGGGGAGCGCACAAAGCCTGGAAATTACAGGCCTGTGTCGCTCACATCAGTGTGTTCGAAAGTTCTTTAACATGTCATACATTCTCACATAATGAATTACTTTGATAAGCATCATATATTAACTGACCAACAACACGGTTTCAGACAAAAGCACTAATGTGAGACTCAATCAATTCAAACTATACATGATCTCAGTTTATCACACAATAATCGTGTTCAAACAGATGCCGTCATAATGGATTTTTCGAAGGCATTTGATGTCGTTCCGCACAACAGATTGTTACTCAAATTATCCCATTATGGCATAAGTGGTAAGCTAAACATGTGGTTATCTGCCTTTCTTACTGGACGTAGACAGCGAGTCATTGTGGGTGGGGAACATTCTAAATGGGTCAGTGTTGAGTCCGGGGTACCCCAGGGCACTGTTTTAGGCCCGCTGATGTTCCTTGCCTATATCAATGACTTGCCTGATGAACTCCAGTGTACCACCCGCTTATTTGCGGATGATTGTATTATTTATAAATCCATACACTCACAAACTGATTCTATGTCATTGCAAGAAGACCTCAACACATTGTCTTCTTGGCAAAAGAAATGAAAAATGTCTTTCAATATTGCAAAATGTTATGTGCTACGCATACCGGCTTCAAAGTCAAGCTTAGTTACTCAGTACGCTCTCGGGGCTCAGTACTTCAAGAGACTTCATCTCACACATACTTAGGCGTGGATATCACCCAGGATCTAAAATGGAATACCCACATTGACAGAACTGTAAACTCCGCAAATAAAACTTTAGGGTTTATACGCAGGAACCTTAGTTCATGCACCAAAAACACCAAGGTAGCTGCCTATAAGGCACTTGTGAGACCCACCCTAGAATATTGTTCTGGGGTCTGGGACCCGCACACCGCTGAGCAGATAAAGAAGGTTGGCAAGATACAAAGACGTGCAGCGCGTATGGTTTCCAATAATTACGATTGGAAATCTAGTGTGTCGGACATGATGAAGGAACTTGATTGGGAGATGCTGTCGACACGCAGGAAGATTCAACGCTTATCCATCTTGCACAAATCATTAGGGGGCCACCTGGCACTGCCAGTTCACTCGTATTTGTTACCGGCTCAACGGCTTACTCGGCGATCTAATACACGATCATTCACCCAGCACCAAACACGCACCGACATTTACAAGTTCTCATATGTGCCGAGAACTGTGAGAGACTGGAATGACCTCCCACACAACATAACTGAAATCACCAGCACTGAACAATTCAAGGAAGCACTACACAGCTACTTCAAAGCAAAGGAAAGCAACATAAGAGACTAAGAAAATCACACGCATGCGCAAATTCCTGCTTGCCTTATTCCACTTGGGACGTTAAGCAGTATCCGAGAAGAAGAAGAAGAAGGAAGAGAGCGGTCTACAAGAGAGTGATAGTCACTAAAAGTTGCATTCGATTTACACAGGGAATTTTGCAGGCCATGCCGTGCCCTATTTGCTAAAACACCAAAGTGCGAATATTTCCAAACATCTAAATTAGCTAAAAATTTAGGACATGTTACAAAACTATATTTCCTAGAATTTCAGAGAGTACAATAAATATTTTTTCACACAGTGACGTTAACTAGGAAATGCCCTATACCTCTAACATACACTGTTTGTAGAGGTCACACCTCATTGGTGAGAGCACTGTGTATTGTGTATAGGAATATGAACAGTAACTGCAGTATGACCTTTTTTAATGGAATCTTTGGGTCACAGTGAGAGCCGAAACAGTGCCACAGAAGCCTCGAATATCGAATTTCTAGTTCTAAATGGCTTCAAATTTCTTTGTTTTTATCTTCAAAATAAGTAACAAAATCAGTGATAAAGGAAAGTTGCTGTTCAAATTGACCTTGTAAGGGGCTTTTGGTGACAGATCAACTGGAAAAGTAAGGGGTCTTCGGTGACAGAGCATGTGTTTGTAAAACAATATGGGGTCTTCGGGTGACAGCCCTACATACGCGTCACCCCCAAAGTGGGAGTGCCCCCGGGATATGGCCATTGCACCGACTAGTATTTCTTTTCTTTTGTACTGTGTTCTGAACATCGCGTACGCGTTTAACTAATATTTCCATCGTAATAATTAAATGACGATTCCTGCGTTTTATTTGAAATGTCCGATTTTGACAGCACTACAGCACATAGAGTCTTGAATTTTGCAGGGTATCTTGGTTTAATACAGCACTATAATTGTGTAAAAACAGAATTTTGAAAAATATTGAGGGCGTCCTCCGGCGGCAAATATTACAATATGGCTTTAATAATACTTGTCAATGAATATGAAAATAAATACGGGGTCTTAAGGTGACATTTGTGAATGACATTGGGGTCTTTGGATGACAAGAGCATAGGTTTGAAAACACAAGGGTGACAGCTATGCTGCAAAAAGGGTCCTATAACAGCAAAACATACGTGTCATCCCCAATAATTTAAAACGTACACGCCCTACACACATAGGTATGGGTTTATACAGTGTGTTTCAATGAAACAAACCCTGGATGCTAAATTATAACTCCAAAAGTACATATTGGAGTTATGGAGTTATTACAAAATAAAGGTGTCCGGTAACGTTATTGGAACAAACTGTAGAAGAGCATACTAGTTTGAAATAACCCCAAATAACTGTTAAAAATAATGAGCATAATTAAGTATGAGAAATGCCAACATCTGAAGTTATGAATTTAAGGGTTTCTGCTATTAAATCATGGAATGGTCAAAATAGTAATGCAATTTATTTTTGTTTTCTTTAATTTCTAGGTTTGGTATCTAGTGTAATAAGTTCCTATGTTAGTTGTCGATGGCAAGCCTTCATTGGAGGATTAATTACAACTACTGCACTGGCATGTTCAAACTGGGTTACACATGTGCTTCATCTGCATGCTATCATGTGCTTCATAGGTAAGAGCATAATAATTAGACTTTCCTTCTTATCTTCATTATCCTTAACATTAACATAATTAGAAATGGACAAATTCTGTGCATATCATTATCCTTGTCTTTAACATAATTAGAAATGGACAAATTCTTTGCATTTTCAACAATGTATCCACGCAAAATCTGGCTAAATACGCGACCTCACTTCGATACAGGTGAGTGGTTTTGAATAGATCGACATGCGTCCGATACCTACGTTTGGAATTATTGCAATCTCTCTACTGTAGATGATGCAGTTTGTTCAGCAGGATCTTATACTAATATTGGGTTGTCCTGCGTCAAACAAGAAGATCTTCTTGCTTGTCGTCATCTACACATGTAACGTCATCAGTGGTGTCTCAACATGACTAGCAATAACAAATCTTCTGAGCAATAACATCCGCTGAAGACGCCGGTTGAGCCGGTGAAAGCGCTCCGTTGAGTGTATCAAATTTGAGTAGCGTAGAAGTTTCATTTTGCTTTCAACTTTATGTTTGTTATTATTTTTTCTCCATTAGGTTTCGGGACAGGAATTGCTTACATCAATTGCTTTGTTATCGTTGGTTTTTACTTTAACAAAAAACTTGGTCTTGCCAATGGACTTGGTTCCTGTGGCTCAGGAATGGGTATTCTAATCTTATCACCATTAATACGATACTTAAACGATGAATATTCATGGCGAGGCGCCATGTTGATTTGCAGTGGCATTCTGGGTAACTTATGTGTTTTTGCTGCGTTATTTCGAATGAGTAAAGCGGAAAAGAAAAGCATGCTGGGATTCCGTCCGGAAATTGTATGGGAAAGTGAAAACAAAGAAGACAGCATGAGCAATGACGAAATTGGAAATGACAGATCCAAACGCCGTATTAAGTCTGAAATGACGCAACTGTCAAGAAAACCATCAAAACGTCGCCACTCTGTGGCTCAAAATGTTCGAAGACATTCTTCCGCATTTGTGAAGTCGTACACAAGCGTTCTCTCCATCAGGTTTGTAATGATTTGCCTCGTGTACTCATTCTTTGTAGGTTTCGGCTATTTTGCATCAATTATGTTCTTCGTCTCCAATGCTGTTAACCTTGGCGTGTCAAAGAGGGACGCCGCATTTCTATTCTCTATTGTTGGAATCGGTGGTGCAATAGGACGTCTTGGGCAGGGACCAATCCTTGACAAAAAGAGCATGACTCCTTTTCAATTTGCAAGTCTTATGTTAGGTATCTCAGGTACATCGTGTCTTCTAGGATCTCTCGCCAGATCCTATCCGGCTCTTGCGATATTTTCAGCGACTCTAGGGTTCTCAACGTCAGCTGGAAATGTGGTTTTCCCATTGATGGTGAGAGCAGTAGTTGGAGTAAACCACGTGAAGAAGATATTTGGTGTTGGGATTATCATAGGACAGTGTGGTGCCATTATTTCATTGCCGTTGATAGGTACGTATATAGAAAGAACCTTTGTAAGTGTTTACAAGCATGCATCCACAACACATATTGTGCCATAAACTGTACGCCATACTTCGAAAAAGCTAATTTTATGCCAAATCCAACAATAACTATTATGACATTTAAGGGAAAAGCACGTGTAGAGTTGTCAAGCCTTTGTCAGAAGTGGCTCAGTGCTATCTGCTTGGATGTCAACTTGAAACTTATGGCCCGTTACGGATTCCTGTCGCAAGTTTAGGGCCTTGGTTAGAAGTGGCTCAAATGCTGATGAAGTCCGAAAGATTTCTATTGAAATTTTGACAATCCTACAAGTGTGACGGCGTAGCCATTGAAACCTATGGTGTGTTAAGTTTTCCCGTTTTACGTGTAGAGTTTTCAAGCCTTGGAAGGGAGTGGTTCAGTGAAGTCGAAATCACTTATGATACAAAATTGACCACCGTACACGTAGGATGACGTAACCATTGAAACTTTGGATCTGGTACGGATTCCCGTCGCACGTTGTTAAGCCTTAAGCCAAATAAAGTATACAATTTGAGAAATGTCATCAGATTAAAAGGTATGAGGCATTTGGTCAAAATTCTATAGTTGATTGCTGAATCAACATCTTGTCTTCCCACAACCATGACAACTATAAAATTACCGGTGTGTGACCATTAGCAAGGACTCATCGGCTATTATTGTGTGGCGACTAAAATGCAGTTGCGAGAAGTCAATTAAAAACAAAACAACAAGAATATCACATGCTTGGCCACTTTCTTTACAGTAATTGACAGTCTTAGTCTTCCACATGACCACCAGGGAATGACCATCATTCCTCTATCTTCAGATATCAGCTCTCCTCAACCTGGCATTCACACCAAGGCAGTTAAGCGAATGCCCTGGTGCCGTGTGTCATTACCGCTCATGCACTGATTAACCACACGATAACAAATTTCGGAAAGCACCGTAAGAAAACTTGGCAAGTGGTGGCAAGAAAGTTTCGCACCACGTACGTCAAAGTTCAGTTTTCAAAGGGCGAACTGTTGTTATGAAAATCAAAACGACTGGTAAACAGATCTACTAAATGACCTCAAAAGGTCAAATCTTCTCATTTCGTCTGTGAAAAATAAAATGACGAAATTGCAACAGTGACTGTCACCCTTACGAGTTAAAATACAGCTTATTTAGCCAGTATCAACATGGTGTCCTCGGTTTGAATATTTTCCTAACATATTGGACTAACTCCACAGCTATATGGTTTTTCACAATATGACAGTAATGAAAAAAACCTGAAATTGTTCGTCATTTTTCGGCACAAAAAATTTTGGCAAAAAATGACGTCACGGACATAAACAACAATCTCCTAATTAGCATATGGTCGCCATTCCTCCAGCTAGCTCGTCCTGTGATTGGTCCTTTAGTTATCTAGTTATTATTCTATATCGCTGATTCACACCACGTCTTATGTGAGGTCTGTCTTGCTTGGATGTCAACTTGTGTAATTATGATGTGTCTCTGTAGTTCCCCAAGGTCTGCAGGAGGACTTGTCAAATACTTCAAGAATCGAGAGTAAAGATAAGGAGATCTTAGGGACCATTCTACTTGGTGCTTTAAAGCAATCACACGATTGCCAAACAATTCTGTAAGCCGTTCTGTGAATTACTGTAAAGAAAGTGGCGAAACTGTGGTTTTCATGTTATTTTAATTGATTTCACGCAACTGCATTTTTACACGGCTCATAAAAATAGCCACTGAGTGCTTATAAATGATCACACGCTAGTGATTTTACAGTTGTGGAAGGACAAGCTATTGAGGGTTGGTAAACCGGCTGCTTATAAAGTTGTAGGCACAAGAGGCATTTCCATCAGTCCGGCAAGGCCCGCAGAGCTGGCAAAGTATTTGCTCGCGGGCAACTCAACCCAAACCTCCACGTGGTGTCGGATGGATAACACAAACTTGGGCTCTGGGGAACAGGCTGTGATTACGTGGAAGTCAAGCTAGCGGAGGATCATGCAAAGTATTATGCCAACGTTTTAGCCCTTCCTCGGCTGACTCAGCCTGGTGTGGCTCTGAAGAGACACCGTTTGGTTTTTTACCACGTAGACAAGAAACAAATTTGGATTCATCGTACGAGCATATACAGCAGGAGATATACAACGAGCTAGGCATGAAGAAGATAGAAATAACTAAGATTCAGTATTGTGACTGAATGGAGATATACAGGTGCAACTTGACAAAGGAGTGAGTACTGGCGCAAATAACCTCAGTAGTTGAAAGCGCCATACAAATCAACCAAAAAAAAAAAAAAAAAAAAAAAGCATTTCCATCAGTCCTCCTGTTCCTAATAACCTCTGTAGTTTCCAACGTTTACGAAGATTGCAAGTCAATCGCGTACCACCTGTTACGGCTTTGCCTTGCGGTAGACATGGTAGAGTTAACACAAACAGACGGGGGCTCAGGGAGCAATATTCTGTGACCTGAAAGGCTGTGGGAGCTGTTTGAAAAGTTACAGAGTATTGTTAGGTGTATGACATCTTCAAGAACTGTGGGGTAGAAGAGGATATGGAAACTGGAAAACTGACTACAATTCACCTATGTACTTATAATGAGAGAACGTTGAAAGATGAAGAAACGCTGGAAAACCTAATTGAAGATCTAGAGGGTTTCAAGTGGAATGTTCTTGGTCTGGCAGAAACAAGACGGGAAGGCGAAGGACTAATACAACTAAAGGGAGGCACATGGCTTTTCAACCATGGCAAAACAGAGGACAATGTAAATGCAAGAAGGGTGGGTTTCCTCATCCACCCTAATATTCAAAAATTGTTTTAACCAATTGCTAATCCTGTTACATCATCACCTCTACGCCGAATTAATATTGATTAGCCTTTCAATGTGCAGTATTTTCATTATTTCTTTGTGTGTACATGATATCTAATATTTTTAATGTATTTAAGGATCAATGAATTATCTATGGACATGTATAGTGGTAAAGGTCAATGTTGCTCTTGACTCCCGCCTTGAAAGGGAGACAAAATGGTCGAAAAACGTTATGATCTAGTTGAGGTCTTAAGATAGAAAAAGAATGTTGTGCAAGTTCAGAATGAAAATATTAAATATTAACATATCCTATTGGACAAGCTTGGACAGACAGATGTTTACGATGTTACACAGGTAATCCTATTGCATCTGTGTTATTAATAGAGGTTATCCACTTTAATCATGCGTGCCTTCTAACAAAAGGCGCTGATTCCCGTAGTATTCCTCATTCAAACCAATTCAATGTACGACCTCGGAGTTACCTTCGTGACTTTGGCGGGCTATTTTGAAGCAGTCATGGTTGCTCATGCAGGTACTTCTTTTGAAAGTCCTAAACAAGGTATAGCAGTCGCTGATAGGATATGCAACTTATAGAACACGGATAACCTCTATAAGCCTTCCTTATCTGCTTATTGAAAAATGTTTTTCTTTTTCATTTTGCCTTCTTCTTTATAGGTCGTTTATATGACACAACAGGTGAGTATGCAATGGCATTCTACATATCTGGTGGTGTTATGCTGTTAAACAGTATTATCGCATTATTGGACCCAGTATGGATCAAATTGGATAGAAGAAGACTTGGAACTAATGAACGTGATGTGTACGATGAACAAGAATTAGGATGATTCAAAATTTGATTTCGCAGGAAAATTGAATGGGAACATTTCACTTTATTTTGATAAAAGGGATTCAGGGAAACCTACCGCAGTGGTAATTTCAAGAAAAAAACCTGTAAATAGTAAAATAAACGACATTTTGTGAGCGTTTCGTTTAGCGTATCTGGATCTTGAGTTTTGCGCACGCGTTGCATTATGGGATTGAGCCAAGGCAAATTTCGGTGTCGATTTGACAGCTGTGGTGACAACTCGCGATACACGTAAACATTGACATGTGGACCGTACAGCGAATTACGCCGTACTAATTATAGGGGCCTATTCAGTTTCTTTTGAAAAGATAAATGATTTCATCTAAATATATTACGTGTTTTTAAATCTCCCACTATAAAATTAAAATAAGAACAGCTTTACATGAAGAACCATGCATTGCACGTACATGTAAAAGGCAGTAAGCTTATATGATACAATTTTCCTCAGTACATGACTATTACGTGTAGTCAGTGGCAGCACCAGGACTTTTTTCGGGATGGGGACTTGGGGAAGGGAAATCAAACAATTTTGCATGAAAGTTGCAGCAAAAATTGGAAATGTGTGTGATTTGTGGGGTTAAGTTGCCTCAGAAATGGGCGTGGGGTGGGGGTGGCAAGAAATATAGTTGGGGAACCCCCCCCCCCCGCAGCGCCACAACTGGGTATAGTAGACATGATGCAGTCATGTCTACAGTAGAATCATCTCGACCTTTGCAGGACTTAACCCCATTAAAAGCTATTAAACCAAGATAACACTCATTGAAACAGCTCAACTGATTAAATCGGATCTTCTCTGGTTGTGCACAAGTGACTGTTTTCATGTGCGATATCGCAATAAAGCTGGTATTCATAGCTTCAGTTGGGTAACCGATTATAAAGGAAACGAAAGGAAACAATGTTATGTGTGGCTTTGTTCACGAAATCAGACAATGGCGTGCTTTTTGTAAACCAGCATTCTTGAAAATGAGCAACATAATGATTTTTGACTTAACACGGTTTGGAAATAATTTCTTCATATTTTTGGTGTTATCTGTCGTTTACATGTCCTTCCTAAAACACAAAAGTACGACCCTCTCCAAACACCTAAATTAGATAAAAATTTAGGACATGTTACAAAACTGTATTGTCTAGAATTTTAGAAGAGTACTTTTAATATTGGCCGGTTATTTTTCACACAGCGACGTTAACTAGGCAATGTACTATTACCTATAACATTAACTAAAACACCAAAGTACGAATATTTCCAAACATCTAAATTAGCTAAAATTTAGGACATGTTAAACAAGAAATGTCTTTAAAAAAGACAATGCCTCCAAGATACCAGTGGACACCTTTTGTTATTAGTTAAGGAGATACTGATAATGCTAGCTTTAAGGCCGCCCGCTATTGGATATAGATTTTTGTCTGATTAAAATATGTGAGTCCATTTTCTACTAATACAAGACTGAAAATTTTATTTTAATCGGATATTCGGTTACCAAAATATGGCCTGTCAAAATGGAGCGAAACCAAGTCGTTGGCAACAACTTTTTTTTATTTTTGTTATGCAATGTTGTCAGGTAGGCCTTATTTTCTAATTATATACGCAAGAATTATGCAAAGTAAAATTTTCAGATAGGCTACAAAATAAGATATAAAACCCATGGATGCATTTGGCAAATTTGAACACCACTGCAACAGTCCGACACACCGCTAGTCCGAATCTGAAAACACTTTAACAGTCCGACACACCCCTAGTCCGAATCTGAAATACACTGCGCTAGTCCGAGTCTGGAAAACACTTCGTCAGTCCGAAACTGCAGAAAACCAAAGCGGTAGTCCGAATCTGAAAATCACAGCGCTGGTCCGAATCTGAAAAACACGGCGCTAGTCCGAATATCGGGCTAGCGCAGTGTTTCCTAAATTCAGATTCGGAATAGCGCCATGTTTTGCAAATTCGGACTAGCGCAGTGGTTTTCAGTTTCGATTTCGATTAGCGCTGTGTCGGAGGAGTGTTTTCCAGATACTGCCAACTGCCAAGGGCTAGTAAAGGACTAGCCCCGGGCCTAGCCCTAGACTAGTCATGCTAGCATCATGCACTCAGTCATGCACTACACATAACTGTGCGACATACAATGTAGATTTGACACAGGTTCTTTTTTGTATTTTAATTGAGGTCAAACTCATGAACTTACCATTTAAATGTTGATATCAAGATGAACAGAAATAAATAATCCATTCTACTTTCTAGTCATAAACCGGCACGGATCTCACTGTTTAGTGTCATGTATGGTCACTGATGGTAGGCCTATATGGTCATGAGTTTGCAATATTGAAATTGTTATTGAAATCAGTTTGCTAGCCCCGGGCCTAGTCCTAGACTAGTCATGCTAGCATCATGCACTCAGTCATGCACTACACATAATTGTGCGACATACAATGTAGATTTGACACAGGTTCTGTTTTGTATTTTAATTGAGGTCAAACTCATGAACTTACCATTTAAATGTTGATATCAAGATGAACAGAAATAAATAATCCATTCTACTTTCTAGTCATAAACCGGCACGGATCTCACTGTTTAGTGTAATGTATGGTCACTGATGGTGATGAGTTTGCAATATTGAAATTGTTATTGAAATCAGTTTCTTCCAAGTTCAAGATAAAAGTAACATGATTGTATTGAAATGTAAGTTATAAACATTCTTCCTGCTGTCCAGCGGGTATGATGTAGACACGATAATTGCGGCCTAGTCGAGCCTAGCATGCTAGCCTGCATGTCAATCGGTCTGCTGACTCGCCGCAAAAATATCTCCAATTTTGCACAAAACAATCCATGATGTCAAATTATCACATCCAAAGTGTCGCCATGAACGTCAGCTTCAACTTCTCCAGCCAAAGTTTTTCCATTGATAATCAGGTTTCATGTAATCATGAAATTAAACCTTGTTTAAATGTGTATTCCCATTGCCACACACAGCATAACGGTTGTCCGACTTAATTTCTACGATATTGCTGATGTGATGAGGCTACAATCCATAATTAAATACCGAATTAAAAAAATACTAGTTTGCGTCTGACGTCAGGACAAAGGCGCGCCGTGATTGGTTGCTGACCTGCGCAGTATGGCATTTTTGGTCTGGTTGACAGGACGGCATACGCAAGCTAGTCTTTTTGATTCGGTCTTCAATTATACAATATATGTGACGTGTCATGTCAAAAGGAGACACTTTTGGGCAGGTTATCAATTTTGAGATTTTTACATATCTTAAATAAAGAGATATTTTGCTCCACAGCGCCGTTTTCCCCAATGAAATCAGACATTCCTAAGCGAAGATATTGAGTTCGTAAGTTATGGTATTATAAAATTGAAAATTGAGATATCGGCCTTTAAAATATTATTGACAATGTTGAGAGTAGGAATTACCTTGAAAAATGTCTCAAAAATACAAGATGCCAGTTATATTCCGGTCTGAAACTATCAGACAATATTTTTAACATTAATAACATCACAAATTCACAACAAACCCAAATTGTGAAAAAATTACCACCGGGTAGATTTTTGGCTATTTCTCCATTTACGATTCTGCCCAAAAGTGTCTCCTTTTGACATGACACGTCACATATGAGTTTAAAAAAATTCTAATGCATAATTCATGAGCTTGATAGACCCGCACCATTGTCGCCACGTGCTAGGTGTTTCTAGAATCCCTATAAAATAAGATTAATTTTAATGCTAAGTAATTGCACATGCTGAGGAAGCGTGATTACCTTTTTGAACATTCGGAAATGGCGATAGGCGAATTTATGTATGGCGCAAAGAGGTGAGGGATATATATTGGGCTCTCGATATTGGGCGGAAATTAGAGTACTTGTCAGAATATAAATTTGTACAATCGGCCTACATGCCGCGCAATGTGCGGCATTTTAGGTGTAAATTTAAAGCAAACTACCTCCTGCGGAGGCAGAAAAACTATATTTTCTAGAACTTTAGAAGAGTACTTTTAATATTGGCCGGTTATTTTTCACACAGCGACGTTAACTAGTCATATCCCCATACTGTTAACGTAGGGCTATTTGTAAAGGTCACGCGTCAATGGGAAAGAGCACTGTGTCTTGTGTATAGGAAAACGGACAGTAACTGCAGTATGATCAGTCCGATGGTCATAAGGGGGCTATCCTTTTCTTCGGAAGGGGGTCCCAAATTTACGACCCCCCTATTTTGGCAACAATTTTATGACCCCCCCCCCCCCCCCCACCACCACCACCATACACCTTACCCCCAGCAGGCTGTATTGAAATATTGAAATCAGTCTTTTTGAACAAAATAAACACACTATCTGTGGTCATCTTGTGACTCCCTACATTTTGGGACCCCTTCCGAACAAAATGACAGCCCCCCTAATGCGGGGTCATACGATATCCGAAAACCCAGAGAAAATCCAATCAGGATCATAGTAAAATGTTGACCCTTTATGCAAACCACAGATACTGTGTTCAAACCCAACAAAAGCCGGAAGTGTAAAACTAAGTCAGAATTGTGTTTCAATTTTTTAAAATTGCATTTGCGAGTTACACAATTTTGCAAAGCACAAACACCTAGAAACGCAAGTGCATACCCATACACAAGAGCATACCCACTTGCAAACGTATCCATAAACACTTGCAAATATAATTGTCTAAAATCTTTAAAAAAAATTCTGACATGCTTTTTACACTTCTTGACTTTTGCTTTTTACATTTTCGCTTCAACCACTTTATAGTTTATACACCAAGCCCTTGGTCATTGCTTGAGAATCTAGGGCAGTTTTGTAACATGACTTGTAACCTGAGGTAAATGAGGCAAGTGATATTTAGTGACTTGCCTCCATACAGTGACGTCAATGTCGTCAAGTGACTTGAAATGACTTGACTTGCCCTGAATTTTTGGTGACTTGTTACAACTGGGGTCTGGGTGGACTCAACATTCATACTGGTATTCAGTGCTTGGGTAAGCTTTTTGAACTCAACAATGTCATCAGGGTGCTGTCAGTTTCTTAAGGGATCTAAAATGAGCGTTGATTGTGTTTCGACAGTATTTTTTGTGGGACATGAGAGCACCTCAGACCTATCGAATTGCATTCTGAATACGAAGCATGTCTTTCTGATATCAAATAATTTTCATTTTTTGAAAATTACAATATAATACAAATTTTATGACAAATTATAAAAATTTGATATTTTTCAAATTTTTGATATATAACAGTCCTCGAAGTAAATTATATAAATCTAATGATATATTCTTAAAGTGTATTTCAAAAAATCAAAATTATTTGATATCAGAATGACATTCTTCGTATTCAGAATGCAATTCGATATGTCTGATGTGCTCTAATGTCCCAAAATAAATACTGTCCAAACGTTCATACCCCAGCCCTTAAGAGGGGTCCCAAATAAGTGGAGGATCATGATAGGTTTGGCATAGGCTATTAAAATAAGGGGTCAAATCGTTTTCCGCTAAATGTGTGGGTCATGGAGGTGTTTTTTTTACAATTGAAATTGAAAAAGATTGTGAATGAGGTATTTTATGCCCCTCCAACCTATCCAATGCTTAAAAACCTTGTTTACATTCAAATTTCAGGGACAGGGTTCTGCCCCTTAGAACTGACAGTGCCAACATAACTTTATATTTGCTGATGTGCATAAAGGGGATGTAGTCATAATATTATCAACTTCACTTCAGATACATGTAGGTGACAAAAACAATGGAATCTGGTCACTGATCCAGGATCAAACCACTGAAACAGCAACAAACATATAAGAACGTGGAAAGTGGACACAGTATTGAAGAAATTGCAGTCTTTTATGGCAATAAATATGATTATTCTTTTATTTTCTTCTGCTCCTTTTCTTTTATATAACATTGTAAATTACAATAATTATATAAAAACACCCCCTCCCTCCTCACTTTTCCAGAACATGGGGATGTCAAATTAATTTTATGTGGCCTATTAGATTTTCCCTACATACATGATTGAACCATTGTTTTTTTATATTTAACAATTTTAATGAAATTTAATTTTTGCAGCAAAATCATTTTGGTTAACAATAGTGATAGGCTACATGTACATGGTGTATACAGGGTTCAAAAAGAGGGATGTTTCACATTTCGACCGTTTCGGCTTAAATGCCAAAAAATATTGTTGGCTTGTTCATAGATCACCTTTAGAAATTTTTTCCATACCTCTTCTTTTTCCAAGTACCTAAAGTAAAATGTGGAGTACCATATAGTATGGTATACAAATATTACATGCCTATGAGTGTGATAGTACAAAATATATCATGAGGTCAAATTTTGACTTTTCTATTTCACAAGGTGTAGCCGAGTGAAATAGATCAGTCAAAATTTGACCAAATGATATATTTTTACTATTACACAAATATTGGCATGCAATATTTGTTTTATATCATGATAGCACATGGTTTCTTTTCATGCCATGTGATAGTAAAACTATCACATGGCTAAAGTCACTGTAATCATGATATAATATAGTATAGTAAAGTCCCACGTTCAAGTCAAGTCCCACCCCTAGTTTTGTGACAAATTCCAGAAATGGTCCAAAAAATTGGATTTTATTTTTTGGATTTGGAGTGTCCCTGGACGATAGAGCTAAATGCTAGGATCATTCATGGTTGACTTGCAAAAAATTTAAAAAGTTACATTTTGTGTTTTCACTACCGGTATGCAAAGTTATAATTTTCACTTCAAAATGCATTGGATTTGTATCCATTTTGAAATCATCAATAGACTAATGACATGAATAGGCATACAAATAAATAACTTTACATTATATTGAAGATACAAAATGTATATTGTGTATTAAAGTCCACCATGAATGATCCTACATGTAGCAGCTACCTCTATTTACAACGATTTACACACAAAAAATATTTGTTGATTTACGCTATGAAGTACGATGACATTGTCACTATTTCTAGTTCTGGATCTGGATCACCATTTGCCAAAAAAACTTCACTGACTAAATTTGTCAGTCTCATTTGAGGCATCACATCACGAAAAGAGCTATGGAAGTTTCTTTTGAATGTTTCCCTGCTGTCATTTCATCACGATTCAAGTCATTCCAGTCCCCGGTTGATCGCCATTGGGTCAGTCCATGTCGAAACAGATTGAGTGTACACCCACCCTCTTGGATTTTGCTCTCCTTTGGCTCAGGGGTACCTTTCATGGATCCCTAGGTGAGGTCACAAGAAAAAATTCAAATTCCATTTCGTTTGCGAATGGCGGGCAATCAAAATTTGACGACCTCGACCAAAATTGTGAATTTAAGGGTCCAAATGACAAAGTGCTCTCTTTGAGGGCACTTTCTTCTTAATTGAATCAGTTGTGATCTTCTTTTTGAATGTGGTCACTCACTGGCTGTGTCTGAAATACCTAATGCCAAAAAAGATAGATTTCGGAATTTCGTTGGGATTTCAGAGGGGGTCAAAATCAGCACTTCGTACTGTTCAATCAAATTATCTTCATTTTGAAGGACCCATGATAATGTCACAGTGCACTTATAGGTCCTAATTATGTTCAGAATGGATTAACCATATGCCAATGTCTATGAGCAATTAAAAAAAGAGAAATTTCTAGACCCTACAGAATTTTAGGCCACCCTAAAGTGGTTCAGCCACAAATGGCACTTAAAGTCAGCAAATTTTGACCCCTAATAACTTTAGGTGTACACCAGATATGAATTTCTAGTCTTTTGCATCTGAAAGAATGTAGTTTAATGTTACTAGGAACATAAGATTTGTTTTGTATTTTTGTGTTTTAGTATTAAGTTGACGCTTTCAAAAATAGTCATTTTTGCCTAACATACCATGCATACAGGATACGGTACAAAATGCCAATTTTAGTATGATATTTTTTATATTTTTGATCACTTTATAGCCATTTGTATTATTTATCCTGATATTTCAAGTTGCTCTTGAGTCAAGTAATAAGAAAAAACTACTTTCTAATCCTCTGTATGGATTTTTAAGGGGGTCAAAAATGCACTTCCTGGCAACGATGCGCATGCAAAGTACAGGTTATGGGGTCAAATTTTCAGAATGCTCCCAATTATGTCAAGTAATATATCAAATTACTCGTATGGTCATGAGGATTCCAAAATGTATAGTTTGTTATGTGTCAGACCTTTCAGGAGGGCGCTATGACGAAAAATGTTCATAGGTCAACGACCTTTTGAAAGTATCAAAACACAAAAATACAAAACAAATCTTATGTTCCTAGTAACATTAGACTACATTCTTTCAGATGCAAAAGACTAGAAATTCATATCTGGTGTACACCTAAAGTTATTAGGTGTCAAAATTTGCCGATTTTAAGCGCCATTTGTGGCTGAACCACTTTAGGGGGCCTAAAATTCTGTAGGGGTCTAGAAATTTCTCTTTTTTGAATTGCTCATAGACATTGGCACATGGTTAATCCATTCTGAACATAATTAGGACCTATAAGTGCACTGTGGCATTATCATGGGTCCTTCAAAATCAAAGATAATTTGATTGAACAGTATGAAGTGCTGATTTTGACCCCTCTGAAATCCCAACGAAATTCCGAAATCAATCTTTTTTGTCATTAGGCATTTCAGACACAGCCAGTGAGTGACCACATTCAAAAAGGGTCACAACTGATTTAATTAAGAAGAAAATGCCTCTCAAAGAGAGCGCTTTGTCATTTGGACACCTTAAATTCCCAATTTTGGTCAAGGTCGCCAAACTTAGATGGCCCGCCATTCGGAAACGAAATTGAATTTGAATTTTTTCTTGTGACCTCACCTAGGGGTCCATGAAAGGTACCCCTGAGCCAAAGGAGAGCATAATCCAAGAGGGTGGGTGTACACTCAGTCTGTTTTGACATGGACTGAGCCCATTGACAGTTCAGTAGGACTACCGTACATATGTATCCTTCTTGGCAGCTCACATTGAATTTTATACATACATATGCTGTTATATATTTTTTTTTATAACCGTATAAAACGTGCAGACAAAATAGCAATCAAGTAAGCAGCACATAATAATAATAATAATAATACCAGCACTTATATAGCGCTATTACAAATTCAAGGAATATGAACATAGCACTTTACACAAAAAGAAAAGAGGAAAACAACAACAAAAAATCTTATGAGGTGAACAAATGAGTCTTTAGATGGCTCTTGAAACTGCTGACAGTGGGACATGACCGTATGGATGATGGCAAGTTGTTCCAAAGTTTGGGACCAGCAATGCTGAAAGCCCCACCACCAACCACCCGGTGATTCCGACGGATGACAAGACGAGAAGTGTCTGCAGCAGATCGTAGACCTTGTCTACCTGATTGATATATGGTAATGCAGTCTGTGAGGTATGAAGGAGCCTGATCATTAAGTGACTTGAAAATGTACAAAAGTGTCTTGAAGGCGATTCTATCTTTAACTGGGAGCCAATGAAGACTAGCGAGAAGAGGAGTTGTAGAATGGCGGCGAGCAACTTGAAAGATTATGCGAGCAGCCCTGTTCTGCAATCTCTGAAGGCGGGTGATGTTGCTAGAGTTGCATCCAATTAAGAGTGAGTTGGCATAGTCTAATCTGGACAGAACAAGGGCTCGCATGGCATGGCTGGTCGTGTCCCTGTTGATGAATCTTCTTATACGAGATATGTTCCAAAGAGAGAAATTTATAGAGCGACATAATGATGTGATATGAGATGACATGTTCATGGTAGAGTCAAAAATAACACCCAGGTTTTTTACTGTGTTAGAAGAACGAATGATGTCAGATCCAATGTGGATTTCAGTGTCCTGTAATCTGTTCATATTATGTTGAGAGGCGGCAATAAAGAATTCAGTTTTGGATTGATTTAATTTCAACTTATTGCTGTTCATCCAACGATGTATTTCGTCAACACAAGCAGTTAGCTTAAATAAAGCGCAAGCACTATCACCTGGTATTGTGGGATTAAAACAAACATACAATTGGATGTCATCGGCATAAATATGAAACTGGATGCCAAATTTACGAATGATGTTAGCAACAGGTTGAGAGTACATTGTGAATATCTTAGGGCCGATTATAGAGCCCTGAGGTACTCCAAATTTGAGATAGTGCCTTTCAGACATATTACCACCAACACATACTTGAAAATTGCGATCAGTCATATAAGATTGAAACCACTCGAGTGCTGTGCCTTTGATACCAAAGTCACATTCAAGTCTGTTAAACAAAATTGTGTGATCAATGGTATCAAAGGCAGCAGAAAGATCGAGCATGACTAAGAAAACAGCTTGGTTCTCGTCAATGGCAGTCATGATGTCGTTTTTGACAACGAGCAAAGCAGTCTCAGTGCTATGCCTGCATTTGTAAGCAGACTGCAAACTTTCGTCCAAACCGTTACTCTCAATGTGCTCATTGATCTGAGATATGGCTGCTTTCTCAATCACTTTACCAATATAGTTGACATTTGAGACAGGCCTATAATTGGTAAGGTCGTTCCAGTCTAAAGAAGATTTCTTTAGTATAGGCGTCACAATAGCTTGTTTCAACTCACTTGGGAAAACACCACATTGAAGGGATGTATTTACAATTTCAGCGATATAAGGTAAAACAACACTGATATTGCTTTTTAGCAACCAAGTAGGAACACAATCAAGATTACAGGTCTTGTCTGCAGAACTGGCCACAATCTCATGAACCTCACCGTCATCGAGCAATTTGAAACTTGACATGTGGGTCTCGAGATTGACACCTATATTCTGAGCGATATCATGACGTATAGACAAATCCTTATGATCAGATACAACATTTTTATCAATACCAGATCGGATCTCGACCACTTTCTCATTGAAAGAAAGAGCAAACTTGTTACTCAAGACGTCTGGAGTGTCAAATGACGGAAGAGCTTTAACATTCTGGTGCATAACACTGCCAAGTATTCTGAATGTCTGTTTGGTGTCAGCATCTTTAAGAGCATCTTTGTAGTAACAAGCTTTAGATCTATCAATCAACTTATTTACATGCATACGTTGCTTGTTAAAATTGTCCCTATCACACTGGAGATGAGTTCTCCTAAACCTTCTTTCAAGTTTATGTGTTTCCCTACGAGCTTCACTTATTTCTTGTGAGTACCATGGGAACCTTGGTCTTATTTTACGTGTTCTTGTACTTGATGGGACATGCTGATTAAGGACACGAGTAGAAGCAATATTGAAATTGTTCAGTTTCATGTTTACATCGGCATCCGGTTGAGCTTCAACGGCAAGTTCTTTTTCTAGATCACACTTGAAGTCTTCCATGTTGAGATCACGATAGTTCCGTAGTGTACACGTAACCTTAAGGGGAGGTGGTTTTTGCTGTTGAAGCAAGAAGATAACCATATTGTGGTCTGAGCCATAGCGGAGGTCACCAGAGCAGTTAATTAATGCCTCATCTGACCTTGAAATAACCAGATCAAGCATATGACCCGATATGTGAGTAGGGAATGTAACATGGTTTTCAAGACCATACGAAGACAAAATATCAGAAAACCGGGCTACCTCAGGCTTATGTGGCTCATCCATATGGATGTTAAAGTCTCCGACCAGTACAATCTTGCCGGGAAGCAATATGATCTCCTGCAGAAAGTCATCAAATTCTTGAAGGTATTCAGAGGTTTTGAATTTGTTAACAGCAGATGGTGGGGGACGGTAGATCACCATATAGTGCACACCGTTTTTAGGGTCAACTACACAAGCATGCTCAAAGTTAACAGTCTGTATGTTGGTTTTGTGAATACGGAAACTCAACTGGGTTTTGAAGAGGAAACCAATGCCACCGTGGTTACTTGTTCCGCGGGCTATATTGAGAAATTCATATCCATTGGGTTTGAGTTCCCCGATAACAACAGGGTCATCTGGAGCAAGCCATGTCTCTGTTATGAACATTGCGTCAATGTCATGCTCGATCACATAGTCACTACATGTGGTCGTCTTGTTGCAAATGGACCTTGCATTCCACAAACGAAGGTCCATTAAGGGTTCGGTATTTATATAAGGTCTCACAAGATTCCGAGCCACTTGCTTTTCACCACATCTGTTGATTGTAGGTCTATGGGATGAAACTAAACTTGGAATTTGAAAAACCTCAGTGCTACCAGTATCATCACTAGTATCAAGGGTAAGCCTGATTGTATGTCGCTTGCCCCCTCTTCGCCCCCTCCTCATATTTGGCTTGGCGCGTATACCAAGAGATGATAAATGATCCCACAAGGAAGTAGGCAGTCTAGCATCAGCTGGCACCTTAAGTTGTAGAAGTTCAGCCCTACTATATGTAGGCCTACAACACATTGTGATGTTGTATTGATCCTTGTAATCAATATAATTGACTGGTGTTTTACACAAGTTCTGGGCCCAGTACAACACAAGTAGTGTTAGTAAAACCAATAGCAGGTTGACTGTAGTGTATAGTATCCTACTACACAGTGATGAATTGGCCATACTCATTTGTAGAATTTCATGTCCAAAAATACTCTCTAAATCAGTCAGCAAAATCAGCCAAAGTTGGTCAAATGTTTCTAGGGGTGATATATCAACTTCAGATAAATTTGTAGAATCCAACAATCACTATGTCCACCAAAAAGATAAAATGTTGAGAGACAACAGAGAGTGTGTGTGCTGCCCATTCAAGCGCTCCATCAATAATATGCATATAATTCAGCATCGAAGTGGTTACGTAATTCTCTTGGTTACCGGATCACGCTATTTTGATATGCCTTCAAGTGCCATATACTTTGTGTGGTGATTGTTTCGATCGTGGTTCATAACTCAAGCGCGTGATCCCGTTGACATAGTAACATTACGTAACTTCGATACTGAATAACATAATATATATAACATGCATATGGTCGAATCCAACGAAAAGTGTACACGGCATGTTCAGGGCCATAACTTCAAAGTATTAATCAATTGGCATTCGTTTTTGTATTGTGTTTATTCGCCTTGATCATACGCTTCGCGCCATATATAATAAGACCCCTTCTGTGAAAAACTTAGACACAGAGACCCCAAAACATGCTATTTTTGCCCATTTTTTCAAAATATTTCTTAAAGTATTTTTAAAAACATCTAAATCAGTTATGAAAAGAAGTTATTGGATTGAATCTAAATTGATTTCCTGAAAGGTGTGTATTCAAAGATTGCCTGTTCAATTTTTCACATATTTGTACATAATTATTAATTTTTGTGATAATTTTTGAGTGGTATTTTTTACATTACCTACGAATACAATTTTTCATAGCACTAGATATATCTTTAAAAAATGGAAATCACTAATAAATGCGCAATTGATACAAGCTTTGATATGTCCAATACTGAAATGCATTGCATTCGGACATCTTTATTATTGTGTTAAGCTGCCAGAAATTCTAAATGGCACAAAGGTAGGTTTGGTAAAAAATATGCATTACCTCCGAATACATGTTAAAAGCTGTGTCATTTCCACAAAGTGAGAGAATAGTAAACAATAGTTAAGCAATAGGTGCAGGGTAATGCACTCTTTATTTCTACCAAGTTTCAATAGCCTGCGTTTAAATATTTCTGAGATGTCAACAATAAAAGCAAGTATTCGTAGGTAAATTTCGGTAACCGAATGTTACCTACGAATACAATTTGACATCATGACAGTATTGTGAAACACCGCCATTCATGCCAATGCCCATATTGGTACATAACGAAGGCCTGTATGTTTGCTATCAAATCATATGTCAATGAAAGTTGTGAATTCACATACATGCCCACCATGCAAAACTGAATACGGCTTAATTGTTGAAAAATATGTACTAAAATAGACGACGGTCTGCTCATTTGAAAGAAAAATCAGACTCAAAGAAGATTAGAAGGGATAAATACTTGGATTTGTCAACTGTCATGTGTGCTTCATTTTAAATGTTTACCGACCTTCTGGTTTCTGAGTAATTTGTGTCCAAATTG